>NC_039270.1:2319092-2556629 GCF_003368295.1 Carassius auratus
TTTCTTGACCTGTTTTTTTTCTTCTTCTTTTTTCTGACCTCATGACCCAGTCAGCATTTTTGTACAATGGTCATCTTAACTTATCCATTTCTGTATTGCATTTGTGTTTGATATTATCATGGGTATTTTCATAATTTTCGACTTTACAGTTTGAGTTAAAACTCTTTTTAGCGCATTTCATCTGTAAAAGAAAACATGCCTAATAATTCTGCACACATGAATATAAGAGTTTTCTCTTCCAGCTTTCCTGGACTATTGTATAGCACTCATAAATGATTAAATAAAAAATAATGGTAGTTATTAAGATTGATATGGTTTGGAATTGGTAAAATGTGCTTGGAAAAAAATCACAATAAAACAATGTTTTAATGTTTAAGTTTGGAATATTAACTGACATGAATGAATGCTATATAAAATATTGTTCATGTTAACATAATGTTTATAAATGAAATCTTATTGTAAAGTGTTACTAAAGTTTATATATATATTGTTCTGTGAATGTGATTTTAAAGTCTAGATGATTCGGATTAACCCTTTAACTGCCGTATCCTTTAAAACCTCACTGCAGAGGGGTAGTGTGAATGCATGTGCCCACTGGGCACAGTTTACCTGATGCCACCGGGTGGCGATTGGCATGGTGCTTGAGCCCGCCATCGCTGCTTGCAGCTATATTTAGGCTCAAGCCTGGAGGCGAGAGCCCTATTGTTTTCCTTAGGATTATTTGTTATTATTATTATTATTATTATTTTTCTCAAGGTTTCGGGGGCTTTTGGGGCCCTTAACATGCTCAAAAACTCTGAAAATTGGGCACACACCTTGGAACCTGCGGCCATTAGGGCCGGGCAGAGTCTGATACACGGGCGTGGCACAGGGCTCTACAGCGCCCCCTGTAGTACCGAGGGCCATATATCATGCATACTTGCACGTATACATATGAAACTTGGTACATATATATAACTCATCAAACCAAACAACTTTCACACTGCATGTCATAGGCTCCGCCCAACAGGAAGTTGGCTATTTAGGGTTTATTATTCATATTTTTGGTCAAAGTTGTGGGGGCTTTTGGGGTCCCTAACATACTCAAAAACTCTTGAAAATTTGCGCACACTTTGGAATCTGTGCCCTTTAGGAGCCTGCAGAGGCTGGGACCCGGGCGTGGCACAGGGGCTCTACGGCGCCCCTGGGAACACAGTCATAAATGTTGATGTATAGCTCACACATACTTGCACATATTCATATGAAACTCAGTAACACATAAAGATCTCATTGTGCCGAACAATTTTCGTATTGCATGTCATTGGGCTCCGCCCAACAGGAAGTCAGCTATTTAGAGTTATGTAAAAAGCGCATGCTCTGGAATTTGATATACTTGTCATAGGTTTTTTACTCGTTTATCACCAAACTCGGTCAACATGATCTCAAGACATTGGGGATGAAAAATTGCCAGGGGATTTTTCATATCTCAAACGGTTTGCTCGTGGCGAGGCGTTGAAATTATGGCGAGAATGAGAAACAGGAAGTGTCTAATACCATCCACATACATTTCCTGATTTCAATCAAACTTCATCAGATTATTCATTGTATGATGTCGATCACATATATGTGACTATTAGGAGTCAAAGTTATAGCGCCACCAACTGGCAGCAGGAAGTGTGTCATTTTCAAAATGCTTTGAATTCAGCATCTTATTTTTACTCGATTTGCTTCAAACTTCATCAGAATAATGTTAAAACACAGCCGATATGAATCTGCTGGGGGTAATTGGATATCTAAAAATATTGTTGCCGTGGCAACATGTCAAACTGGAATACTTCTCAGGTGATTTTGAGGCAAATAACATGCTTAGAATTCATCAAACTCAGAACACATATCAGTATTTATGATAACTAGACACTGGCAAAAGTTCATAAGAGGGCGTGGAAGAGGCACTCTATAGCGCCACCTTTTGTCAAAAGTGGGGGGTTAGTTTTAGCTACAGACACCAAACTCGGTAAAAAAATTGTTCTTATCAAGACGGACAACTTTCTAATTCACAGTCATCAGCTACGATCAACAGGAAGTCAGCTATTTTGATTTGAATGTGGATTTTTTTTTTACATTTAGTTGTGAATTAATGCATACTGCTCAGAGGAGAGTAACACTATACACACCAAACTTTGTCTACATGATGCCAAAACATTTTAAACAACTTAAATTGCCAATGGATTTTGGATAGCTTGAACGGTTTTGTCGTGGTGATTTTTTTTAATGACAGTAAAACTGGAATTATTAATTTTCCTGCATTTTTAAATTCCAAACACTTCAAAACCTTTTTTCATACAGACAAAAAGTCATTCTGAGTAAATATGGATAGTTTCACGACTTTACAACACTGTATGGATAACAGAAAATTAAAAAAACTGTCAGACATCTCATATCACTCTGTCCCTCTGTTTGAGTATATGTGCTTCAGACTTCCATTGTCTGAGAGAAATTGCGCCCCTACAGGTTGCAATTACCGGAGATTTAGTTTCTCTTTTAAATCGGTTAAAATACAAATAAATACTTGGATTTAATTCACACTGACAAGCTAAACCAACATATATGATTATTATCAGGTCAGGGCTCATTAATAATGGTTGTGTGGTCAGTGATACGTGAGAAACACGAGAGATGAATCACCGCTCTGAGCATGATCATCTTGATGAGCTCAGAAAAAACGAGTTTATTCTTGTTTTATAGCTATTAAAAATAAAGTATTGCAGCGATATCACACAATTCACCAATTAGAACACACCAAGAGCTAAATTCAGATGTTTTTGAACTGTTTGTGTGAAAATGAAATATTTGCGGCTGCCTATCAAATCACGCCTCCGATCAGCGCGCACAGTGTCGAGCTCAAAACAAACGAATTTATTCTTGTTTAAGAGCTTTTTTAAATAAAATATTACCACAAATGCACACAATAAACCCATTGTAACACTACAAGAGCTAAATGCAGGTGTTTGTGACCCGTTTAAGTGTGCAAGACTATTTGAAAGCGCGACTGGCACAATAACATATATCTCTCGAGCTGCAGGATTCTGCCTTTCGTCGTACGAACGAACACATAACGGACAAGATTATTTCAAAATAGCTTGGCGAATATAAACGAAAACAGCCACGTGAACGTAAACCGTTGAGAAATATATCTGAAGTGGATCTACTGGATTTGAATATTAAGTGACCGCGTATACCAGCTGCTTCTGTCTTCAATTTTAATCTATATAAAAAATGTAATTCATTCATCTTGGCTGCGTTTTTAATGTGTGTACGTATTTATTTATTTATTATTTTGCTCTAACAAGAATTAATCTATATTTAATTAAATCAATTACATTTTATTTTACATTTTATTTGTCCATTTCTGCATCTAAACGCCTAAAAACATAAAACATGCTCTATTATACTATTGTTAGCAATTTCTTTATCGTCCAATTTATCTGGTGTACACACTTTTATTTTCATAATAAACTTGTTTGTTAGATTATACACAGTTACAGTGGTCTATAATAAATATTAACAGGTTTTATTCAAGCTGTTTAGAATGATTGCAGTAGGCTAAAAAACATTGGAAAACAATAACTGTTGTACTTTTTTATTTATTTGTATAATTTCATAGTTTATGCATTATAGTTATAAAAACAAATAAATTTAGCCACTCACATAGAAATCTTAGGCCTTATCCTTTTCTTACAGTTTTAGGAATTTTTAAAAATTGTAAAAAACCTTATTTGTGCTGCAAATAATAATTTCAAACTCAAAAAGTAAATAGTCAGTTCATGCTTTATAAAGCCTTGTCCCAATATTAATAGTCAGTAGTAAGCAGTTTATAAATACAGCTATAAATAGCTTGTTTTTGGTTTATAAGCACATTTATTAAAAAGGAGAGTAAAGGATCAGTTATCTTCCTATGAAAAATAAAAAAATAAAAATAAACAAACAACAACACAGATTGATACAGAACTCAGAAATTCTATTGTGGATTTATGATAAAATCAGCCTGTAAATGAATTCATACTCCTCAAAGAAGACACAAGTAGTTCACACCAAACTTTTTTTTTTTAACATGAAGCCAATATACTGAAGATGTTAAATTGCGAATGGGTTTAGGATACCTTAAATGGTGTGGCCATAGCGATTTATTAAAGTAACATAAAAAAATACAATAGTTATTTTACTATATCTTTAAATTTTTTCATTCCAAACTCTTCATAATTTTTTATATAAGTAGAAGTCATCATTTGAAGGAACCACAGTAAGTTTCAAAGCTTTATCATTTTCAAGAGCCAGCATAAAATTAAAACTATCATGACTTATAAATGAAGCTTGCAATTCTTAGTACCAATAATGTCCACCAGATGGAGCTATAGGATTACTTTTAAATAATTATTGTAGAAACAAGTATGATTTAAATAATTTATAGAAATCTTTCAAAGAAAAATAATATGAATTTTATGTATTTTACTGATAAAATGACCCTCACTTAATTAGAATAACAAGCTGAAGTATTGTGAACTGTATATTAAGAATAAGTCTTTATAGGCTTTATGGACAGATACGTTTTGAGTGACTCTTGAAGGTTCAGCACCACATCCTCTTTTACAACTGTTTAAAGAATGTAGCTTACAGGACAGGTGCGGATGAATTTTGAATGGCTTGAATGGTTTTGTCGTGGTGATTTTTTGAAATAACAGTAAAAAGTAACCAGTAAATGTCTTTTATTTTTTTAAAGTGCAGCTTCTAAACACTTTAAAAAAATGTACACATAGAAGACAAGTCATTCTGAGGAAATATGCATAGTTTCATGACTATACAACACTATATGGATGATAGAAAATTAAAAAACTATCATACATCTGATGTCACTCTGTCCCTCTGTCACTGTGGGTAATGTGTGTGTGTGTGTGTGTGTTTGTGTTTGTTTGTGTGTGTGTTAAGTGAATTAGGTGTGAAACTATCAGGGAGCATTTAGTCTCCATCGCCAACATTTTACAGAACTGCCACTTTCCTGGAGTCTCAGAATTACAATGTGTCAGGTTCTGAGAGACTTAAGATTCCAAAAAAATATTTAATTAGAATACCATGAAGTATTGTGAAATACTATATATAAAGACTTTATATATAGGCTTTATTAACAGATTAGAGTGACTCGTGAAGGACCAGCACCACCTCCTCTTGTCTGATGGTTCGAGGAATATATCTTCCAGAATCCGGGATTAAGATTTAGGAGCTCATTTTTATTCCAACTCCTTTCCTGAAAGTCTGTCTTGCAGAATTAACTAAAAATTAATCTTCACATTAATTCCTAATTATTTTGCAATTATTTTTGTCAGTTCTTCTTGACCTGTTTTTTTCTTCTTCTTTTCTGACCTCATGATCCAGTCAGAATTTGTTGTACAATGGTCAAATCTTAACTTATCCATTTCTGTATTGCATTTGTGTTTGATATTTCTCATGGGTATTTCATAATTTTCGACTTTGAGTAAAACAGTTTGAGTTAAAACTCTTTTTTTAGCGCATTTCATCTGTAAAAGAAAACATGCCTAATAATTCTGCACACATGAATATAAGGAGTTTTTCTCTTCCAGCTTTCCTGGACTATTGTATAGCACTCATGAAAGATTAAATAAAAAATAATGGTAGTTATTAAGATTGATATGGTTTGGAATTGGTAAAATGTGCTTGGAAAAAAAATCACAATAAAACAATGTTTTAATGTTTAAGTTTGGAATATTAACTGACATGAATGAATGCTATATAAATATTGTTCATGTTAATATAATGTTTATAAATGAAATCTTATTGTAAAGTGTTACTAAAGTTATATATATATATGTATTGTTCTGTGAATGTGATTTTAAAGTCTAGATGATTCGGATTAACCCTTTAACTGCCATATCCTTTAAAACCTCACTGCCAGAGGGATATTGTGAATGCATGTGCCTGCTGGGCACAGTTTACCTGATGCCACCGGGGTGGCGATGGCATTGGTGGCTTGAGCCCGCCATCGCTGCTTGCAGCTATATTTATTATTATTTTTATTTTTTTTCTAACGTTACGGGGGCTTTTGGGGCCCTTAACATGCTTAAAAAGTCTTGAAAATTGGCACACACATTGGAACCTGCGGCCATTAGGGCCGGGCAGAGACTGATACACGGGCGTGGCACAGGGGCTCTACAGCGCCCCCTGGAATATGGAGGGCCATATATCATACATACTTGTACGTAGACGTACGAAACTCGGTACACATATAGAACTCATCAATACAAACAACTTTCGTATTGCATATCATAGGCTCCGCCCAACAGGAAGTTGGCTATTTAGGGTTTATTATTCATATTTGTCGTCAAAGTTGTGGGGGCTTTTGGAGTCCTTAACATACTCAAAAACTCTTGAAAATTTGCACACACCTTTAGATCTGCGGCCTTTAGGAGCCTGCAGAGGTTGGGACCCGGGCGTGGCACAGGGGCTCTACGGCGCCCCCTGGAACACAGTCATAAATATTGATGTATAGCTCACACATACTTGCACGTATTAATATGAAACTCAGTACACATATAGATCTCATCGTGCCGAACAACTTGCGTATTGCATGTCATAGGCTCCGCCCAACAGGAAGTCAGCTATTTAGAGTTATGTAAAAAGCGCATGCTCTGGAATTTGATATACTTGTCATAGGTTTTTTACTCGATTGCCACCAAACTCGGTCAACATGATCTCAAGACATTGGGGATGAAAAATTGCCAGGGGATTTTTGATATCTCGAACGGTTTGCTCGTAGCGAGGCGTTGAATTTATGGCGAGAATTGAGAAACAGGAAGTGTCTAATACCATCCACATACATTTCCTAATTTTAATCAAACTTCATCAGATTATTCATTGTATGATGTCGATCGCATATATGTGACTATTAGGAGTCAAAGTTATAGCGCCACCAACTGGCAGCAGGAAGTGTGTCATTTTCAAAATGCTTTGAATTCAGCATCTTATTTTTACTCTATTTGCTTCAAACTTCATCAGAATAATGTTAAAACACAGCCGATATAAATCTGCTGGGGGGATATTGATATCTAAAAATATTGTTGCCGTGGCAACATGTCAAACTGGAATACTTCTCAGGTGATTTTGAGCTATATAACATGCTTAGAATTTCATCAAACTCAGAACACATATCAGTATTAGTGACAGCTAGACACTGGCAAAAGTTCATAAGAGGGCGTGGAAGAGGCACTCTATAGCGCCACCTTTTGTCAAAAGTGAGGGGGTTAGTTTTAGCTACTGACACCAAACTCAGTACAAAAATTGTTCTTATCAAGACGGACAACTTTCTAATTCACAGTCATCAGCTACGACCAACATGAAGTCGGCTATTTTGATTTGAATGTGGATTGTTTTTTACATTTAGCTGTGAATTAATGCATACTGCTCAGAGGAGAGTAACACTATACACACCAAACTTGGTGTACATGTTGAAAAAACATTGAGGAACTTAAATTGTGAATGGGTTTTGGATAGCTTGGATGGTTTTGTTGTGGTGATTTTTTTAAATGACAATAAAGATGAAATTATAAATTTTCCTGCATTTTTAAATTCCAAACACTTCAAAACCTTTTTTCATACAGAAAAAAAGTTATTCTGAGTAAATATGCATAGTTTCATGACTTTACAACACTGTATGGATAACAGAAAATTAAAAAACTGTCAGACATCTCATATCACTCTGTCCCTCTGTTTGAGTGTGTGTGCTTAGACTTCCATTGTCTGAGAGAAATAGCGCCCCTACAGGTGCAGTTACCGGACTAAAAAAGGGAGGAGACTGTCTTTTGGTTTCACTTTTAAATCGGTTAAAATACAAATAAATACTTGGATTTAATTCACACTGACAAGCTAAACCAACATATATGATTATTATCAGGTCAGGGCTCATTAATAATTGATGTGTGGTCAGTGATACGTGAGAAACACGAGAGATGAATCACCGCTCTGAGCAAGAGCGTGTGGAATGACGAGCTCAGAAGAAAACGAGTTTATTCTTGTTTTATAGCTATTAAAAATAAAGTGTTGCAGCGATATCACACAATTCACCAATTAGAACACACCAAGAGCTAAATTAAGATGTTTTTGAACTGTTTGTGTGAAAATGAAATATTCACGGCTGCCTATCTGAAATCACTGCCTCCGATCAGCGCGCACAGTGTCACAAGTTCAAAACTAACGAATTTATTCTTGTTTAAGAGCTTTTTAAAATAAATTATTGCCATAAATGCACACAATACATCCATTATAAAACAACACGAGCTAAATGCAGGTGTTTGTGACCCGTTTAAGTGTGCAAGACTATTTGAAAGCGCGACTGGCAGAATAACATATATCTCTCGAGCTGCAGGATTCTGCCTTTCATCGTAAGAACGAACACATCACGGACAAGATTATTTCAAAATACATAATAGCTTGGCGAATATAAACGAAAACAGCCACGTGAACATAAACTGTTGAGTATTAAATCTGAAGTGGATCTACTGGATTTTAATATTAAGTGACCAGCTGCTTCTGTCTTCAATTTTAATCTATATAAAAAATTAAACTCATTCATCTTGGCTGCTTTTTTAATGTGTGTACGTATTTATTTATTATTTTGCTCTAACAAGATTTAATCTATATTTAATTAAATCAATTACATTATATTTTACATTTGATTTGTCCATTTCTGCATCTAAACGCCTAAAAACCTAAAACATGCTCTATTATATTATTGTTAGCAATTTCTTTATCGTCCAATTTATCTGGTGTACACGCTTTTATTTTCATAATAAACTCGTTTGTTAGATTATACACAGTTATAGTGGTCTATAATAAATATTGACATGTTTTATTCAAGCTGATTAGAATGATTGCCGTAGGCAAATTTTTAAAAATGTAAATCCAAAAAAAAAAAATAACTTGTACTTTTTTATACATATTGTATAGTTTCATAGTTTATGCATTATAGTTATAAAAACAAACAAATTTAGCCACTCACATAGAAATCTTGGGCCTTATCCTTTTCTGACATTTTTAGGGATTTTAAAAAATCCTAAAAAACCTTATTTGTGCTGCAAATAATAATTTCAGACTAATTTGATACTGAACTCTGACATCCTGTGACATGATATTTATTTGAATTTACATAATCTCATGGATGTAACAGTAAATCTGTTCAGCTCACAGATCAAGACTAAGCTGTAATGCAAGCAGAACTTTCACAAATGCTTGTAGGTCAATAAAATTATTACAAAACACTTACAAATCATTTAAGGGATTTGATAACACTGTAAAATAATGTCTAATTTGTTAACATTAGCAAATGCATTGATAACACTTTATAATAACTGCACTCATTAGTAAATAGTCAGTTCATGCTTCATAAAGCCTTGTCCCAATATTAATAGTCAGTAGTAAGCAGTTTATAAATACAGCTATAAATAGCTCATTTATTAAAAAGGAGAGTAAAGGGTCAGTTATCTTCCTATGAAAAAAATAAATAAATAAAAATAAACAAACAACAACACAGATTGATACAGAACTCAGAAATGTTATTGTGGATTTATGATAAACTCAGCCTGTAAATGAATTCATTCTCCTCCAAAAAGACACAAGTAGTTCACACCAAACTTTTTTAACATGAAGCCATATACTGAAGATGTTAAATTGCGAATGGGTTTAGGATACCTTAAATGGTGTGGCCATAGAGATTTATTAAAGTAACATAAAAAAATACAATAGTTATTTTACTATATCTTTAAAATTTTTAATTCCAACTCTTCATAATTTTTTATATACCTAGAAGTCATCATTTGAAGGAAGCACAGTAAGTTTCATAGCTTTATCATTTTCAAGAGACAGCATAAAATTAAAACTATCATAACATATAAATCAAGCTTGCAATTCTTAGTACCAATAATGGCCACCAGATGGAGCTATAGGATCACTTTTAAATAATTATTGTAGAAACAAGTATGATTTAAATCATTTATAGAAATCTTTCAAAGAAAAATAATATGAATTTTATGTATTTTACTGATAAAATGACCCTCACTTTATTAGAATAACAAGCTGAAGTATTGTGAACTGTATATTAAGAATAATTCTTTATAGGCTTTATGGACAGATATGTTTTGCGTGACTCTTGAAGGATCAGCACCACATCCTCTTTTACCAGTTTAAAGAATGTATCTTACAGTACAGGTGCGGATTAATTTTGAATAGCTTGAATGGTTTTGTCGTGGTGATTTTTTGAAATAACAGTAAAAAAGTAACCAGTAAATGTCTTTTATTTTTTTAAGTGCAGCTTCTAAACACTTCAAAAAAATGTACACATAGAAGACAAGTCATTCTGAGGAAATATGCATAGTTTCATGACTATACAACACTATATGGATGATAGAAAATTAAAAAACTATCATACATCTGATGTCACTCTGTCCCTCTGTCACTGTGGGTAATGTGTGTGTGTGTGTGTGTGTGTGTGTTAAGTGAATTAGGTGTGAAACTATCAGGGAGCATTTAGTCTCCAGTGCCAACATTTTACAGAACTGCCACTTTCCTGGAGTCTCAGAATTACAATGTGTCAGGTTCTGAGAGATCTAAGATTCCAAAAAATGATTTAATTAGAATACCATGAAGTATTGTGAAATACTATATATTAAGACTTTATATATATGCTTTATGAACCGATTAGAGTGACTCGTGAAGGACCAGCACCACCTCCTCTTGTCCGATGGTTTGAGGAATATATCTTCCAGAAACCGGGACTAAGATTTAGGAGCTCATTTTTATTCCACCTCCTCTCCTGAAAGTCTGTCTTGCAGAATTTACTAAAAATTAATCTTCACATTAATTCCTAATTTTTTTGCAATTCTTTTTGTCAGTTCTTCTTGACCTGTTTTTTCTTCTTCTTCTTTTCTGACCTCATGACCCAGTCAGCATTTTTGTACAATGGTCAAGTCTTAACTTATCCATTTCTGTATTGCATTTGTGTTTGATATTTCTCATGGGTATTTCATAATTTTCGACTTTGAGTTAAAACAGTTTGAGTTAAAACTCTTTTTTAGCGCATTTCATCTGTAAAAGAAAACATGCCTAATAATTCTGCACACATGAATATAAGGAGTTTTTCTCTTCCAGCTTTCCTGGACTATTGTATAGCACTCATAAATGATTAAATAAAAAATAATGGTAGTTATTAAGATTGATATGGTTTGGAATTGGTAAAATGTGCTTGGAAAAAAATCACAATAAAACTATGTTTTAATGTTTAAGTTTGGAATATTAACTGACATGAATGAATGCTATATAAATATTGTTCATGTTAACATAATGTTTATAAATGAAATCTTATTGTAAAGTGTTACTAAATATATATATATATATATATATATATATATATATATATATATATATATATATATATATATATACATATATTGTTCTGTGAATGTGATTTTAAAGTCTAGATGATTCGGATTAACCCTTTAACTGCCATATCCTTTAAAACCTCACTGCCAGAGGGATATTGTGAATGCATGTGCCTGCTGGGCACAGTTTACCTGATGCTACCGGGGTGGTGATGGCATTGGTGGCTTGAGCCCGCCATCGCTGCTTGCAGCTATATTTCTTCTTCTTCTTATTATTTTTTATATTTTTTATTAAACCTTCCGGGGGTTTTTGGAGGCCTTAACATGCTCAAAAACTCTTGAAAATTGGCACACACATTGGAATCTGCGGCCATCAGGACGCCACAGAGACTGGGACCCGGGCGTGGCACAGGGGCTCTACAGCGCCCCCTGGAACACAGTCAGAAATCTTGAACCATAGCTCACACACACTTTCATGTATTTATATGAAACTCAGTACACTTATAGATCTCATTGAGCCGAACAACTTTCGCACTCTATGTCATAGGCTCCGCCCAACAGGAAGTCAGCTATTTAGGGCTGTTTATAAAAAGCATGCTCTGGAATTTGATATACTTGTCATAGGTCTTTTACTTGATTGCCACCAAACTCGGTCAACATGATCTCAAGACATTGGGGATGGAAAATTGCGAGGGGATTTTTGATATCTCGAACGGTTTGCCCGTGGCGAGGCGTTGAAATTATGGCGAGAAACGAGAAACAGGAAATGTCTAATAACATCCACATACATTTCCTGAATTTGATCAAACTTCATTGGTTTGTTCGTTGTATGATACTGATCGTATATATGTGACTATTAAGAGTCAACATTATAGCGCCACCAACTGGCAGCAGGAAGTGTGTCATTTTCCAAATGCTTTGAATTCAGCATCTTATTTTTACTCTATTTACTTAAAACTTCATCAGAATAATGACAAAACACGGCCGATGTAAATCTGTTGTGGGGATATTGACATCTGATATAGTGTTGCCATGGCAACGTGTCAAACTTGAATGTTCTGTTGTGGTGAGTTTGAGGCAGACAACAAGCTCAGATTTACATGAAACTCAAAACACATATCAGTATTAGTGATAGCTAGACAATGGCAAAAGCTTTTAAAAGGGCGTGAAGGAGGCACTCTATAGCGCCACCTTTTGTCAAAAGTGGGGGGGTTAGTTTTAGCTACAGACACCAAACTTGGTACATAAATTGTTCTTTTCAAGACGGACAACTTTCTAATTCACAGTCATCAGCTACGACCAACAGGAAGTCGGCTATTTTGATTTGAATATTTAAATTGAGCTCTGATTTAATGCATACTCCTCACAGGAAATGTTCACTATACTCACCAAACTTTGTCTACATGTTGAAAAAACATTGAGGAACTTAAATTGCGAACGGATTTTGGTTAGCTTGAACGGTTTTGTCGTGGTGATTTTTTGAAATGACATTAAAAAGGGAATCATTAATTGTCTTGTATTTTTAAATTGCAGCTTCCAAACACTTAAAAAAAAAAATCATACAGAGATCAAATCATTCTGAGGACATATGCATAGTATCATGACTTTACAACACTGTATGACTAAAAGAAAATAAAAAAACTGTCAGACATCTCAACTCACTCTGTCCCTCTGTTTGAGGAATGTATGTGTGCTGACTGAGTGTGTGTGTGTGTGTGTCTGTAAGTGGGGGATGGGCATGAGCTGAGTGGCAGACACAATGAGAGAGAGAAAGAGAGAGAGAGAGAGAGAGAGAGAGAGAGAGACTTAATCATCTCTTTAATCACCAGAAAAAAAATGTATTTTAAATTGTTATTTTTTGTTGCTTTTGCTAACATTGCTGTTTTCATTACAGCTTAAGAAATCTCTTAGGCATTATCCTTTTCTGACAGTTTCAGGAATTAAAAACAAAATTCTAAAAATACTTATTTGTGCTGCAAATAATAATTTCAATCTCATTTGATACTGACCTATTCCATCCTGTGACATGACATTTATCTTAATTTACATAATCTCATGGATGTAACAGTAAAACTGTTCAGTTCACAGATCAAGACTAAGCTGTAATGCAAGCAGAACTTTAACAAATGCTTATAAGTCATTAAAGGATTTTATAACACTGTAAAATAATGTCTAATTTGTTAACATTAGTAAATGCATTGGTAACACTTTATAATAACTGCACTCATTAGTAAATAGTCAGTTCATGCTTTATAAAGTCTTGTCCCAACTTAAATAGTCATTAATAAGCAGCTTATAAATACAGCTATAAATAGCTTGATCTTGGTTTATAAGCACATTTATTAAAAAGGAGAGTAAAGGGTCAGTTATCTTCCTATGAAAAATAAAAAAATGAAAATAAACAAACAACAACACAGATTGATACAGAACTCAGAAATTTTATTGTGGATCAAATTATGATCAAATCAGCCTGTAAAATGAATCATACTCCTCCAAGAAGACACAAGTAGTTCACACCAAACTTTTTCAACATGATGCCAATATACTGAAGATGTTAAATTTCGAATGGGTTTAGGATACCTTAAATGGTGTGGCCATACCGATTTATTAAAGTAACATAAAAAAAATACAATAGTTATTTTACTATATCTTTAACATTCTTCATACCAAATCTTCATAATTTTTTATATACGTAGAAGTCATCATTTGAAAGAAGCACAGCAAGTTTCATAGCTTTATCATTTTCAAGAGCCAGCTTAAAATTTAAACTATCATAACATATAAATCAAGCTTGCAATTCTTAGTACCAATAATGGCCACCAGATGGCGCTATATGATTACTTTTAAATAATTATTGTAGAAACAAGTATGACTTAAATCATTTATAGAAATCTTTCAAAGAAAAATAATATGTATTTTACTGATAAAATGACCCTCACTTAATTAGAATAATATGCTGAAGTATTGTGAAATACTGTGTATTAAGAATAATTCTTTATAGGCTTTATGGACAGATAAGTTTGGAGTGACTCTTGAAGGATCAGCACCACATCCTCTTTTACCACTGTTTAAAGAATTTATCTTACAGAACAGGTGCGAATTAATTTTAGCTTGAATGGTTTTGTCATGGTGATTTTTTGAAATAACAGTAAAAAAGGAACCAGTAAATGTCTTTTATTTTTTTAAGTGCAAGTTCTAAACAATTCAACAAAATGTACACATAGAAGACAAGTCATGCTGAGGAAATATGCATAGTTTCATGACTATACAACACTATATGGATGATAGAAAATTAAAAAACTACCATACATCTGATGTCACTCTGTCCCTCTGGGTAATGTGTATGTGTGTGTGTGTGTTTGTGTGTTAAGTGTGTGTGTGTTAAGTGTGTTTGCTGAGTTTGTGTGAATGTGTGGGAGAGGGGATGGGCTTGGTGTCAGAGAGAGAGAGAGAGAGAGAGAGAGAGAGGGAGACTTAATCATCTCTTTAATCACCAGCAGAAAAAAAAAGCAATTTTGTGTTGTTGTTGTTTTTTCATCATTACAGCTTAAAAAATATCTTAGGCCTCAACATCAACTGTTGCTAGCCTACTCCCAAAATTAATAGTCATTAGTAAGCATTTTATAAATACAGCTATAATTAAATTGTTCATGGTTTATATGCACATTTATTTTGAGGAGATTAAAGGCTGTAATCTTCCTAAAAAAAAATAAAAAATAAAAAAATAAACAAACACAGAACTCAGAAACATTTATTTCAAGATGCAATAAAAGAAAACTGTACACTATATATATATATATATATATATATATATATATATATATATACAATTGCATAAGTTTATATTAAATTTTTTTTATCAAGTGTACAGCTAATAATAATAATAATAATAATAATAATAATGCATTTTATTTAAGGCGCCTTTCAAACCACTCAAGGTCACCGTACAACAAGTAACAACAGTAACAATATTAAAACAAAAAATAACAGCAAATAACAATGTCAGTAAAAAACCACAATAATATTAGAATAGCACAACATATTGTGGAATACTACAGTATTGTTCAAAATAATAGCAGTACAATGTGACTAACCAGAATAATCAAGGTTTTTCGTATATTTTTTTATTGCTACGTGGCAAACAAGTTACCAGTAGGTTCAGTAGATTTTCAGAAAACAAATGAGACCCAGCATTCATGATATGCACGCTCTTAAGGCTGTGCAATTGGGCAATTAGTTGAATTAGTTGAAAGGGGTGTGTTCAAAAAAATAGCAGTGTGGCATTCAATCACTGAGGTCATCAATTTTGTGAAGAAACAGGTGTGAATCAGGTGGCCCCTATTTAAGGATGAAGCCAACACTTGTTGAACATGCATTTGAAAGCTGAGGAAAATGGGTCGTTCAAGACATTGTTCAGAAGAACAGCGTACTTTGATTAAAAAGTTGATTAGAGAGGGGAAAACCTATAAAGAGGTGCAAAAAATGATAGGCTGTTCAGCTAAAATGATCTCCAATGCCTTAAAATGGAGAGCAAAACCAGAGAGACGTGGAAGAAAACGGAAGACAACCATCAAAATGGATAGAAGAATAACCAGAATGGCAAAGGCTCAGCCAATGATCACCTCCAGGATGATCAAAGACAGTCTGGAGTTACCTGTAAGTACTGTGACAGTTAGAAGACGTCTGTGTGAAGCTAATCTATTTTCAAGAATCCCCCGCAAAGTCCCTCTGTTAAAAAAAAGGCATGTGCAGAAGAGGTTACAATTTGCCAAAGAACACATCAATTGGCCTAAAGAGAAATGGAGGAACATTTTGTGGACTGATGAGAGTAAAATTGTTCTTTTTGGGTCCAAGGGCCACAGGCAGTTTGTGAGACGACCCCCAAACTCTGAATTCAAGCCACAGTACACAGTGAAGACAGTGAAGCATGGAGGTGCAAGCATCATGATATGGGCATGTTTCTCCTACTATGGTGTTGGGCCTATTTATTGCATACCAGGGATCATGGATCAGTTTGCATATGTTAAAATACTTGAAGAGGTCATGTTGCCCTATGCTGAAGAGGACATGCCCTTGAAATGGTTGTTTCAACAAGACAATGACCCAAAACACACTAGTAAACGGGCAAAGTCTTGGTTCCAAACCAACAAAATTAATGTTATGGAGTGGCCAGCCCAATCTCCAGACCTTAATCCAATTGAGAACTTGTGGGGTGATATCAAAAATGCTGTTTCTGAAGCAAAACCAAGAAATGTGAATGAATTGTGGAATGTTGTTAAAGAATCATGGAGTGGAATAACAGCTGAGAGGTGCCACAAGTTGGTTGACTCCATGCCACACAGATGTCAAGCAGTTTTAAAAAACTGTGGTCATACAACTAAATATTAGTTTAGTGATTCACAGGATTGCTAAATCCCAGAAAAAAAAAAATGTTTGTACAAAATAGTTTTGAGTTTGTACAGTCAAAGGTAGACACTGCTATTTTTTTGAACACACCCCTTTCAACTAATTGCCCAATTGCACAGCCTTAAGAGCGTGCATATCATGAATGCTGGGTCTTGTTTGTTTTCTGACAATCTACTGAACCTACTGGTAACTTGTTTGCCACGTAGCAATAAAAAATATACTAAAAACCTTGATTATTCTGGTTAGTCACATTGTACTGCTATTATTTTGAACAATACTGTATATTAAGACTTTATATATAGGCTTTATGAACAGATAGGTTTTGAGAGATTCTTGAAGTACTAGCATCACCTCCTCTTGTATGATGGTTTGAGGAATATATTTTCCAGATAGTACCGCCGCTCCCTATATGCAGAATACGCAGTCTTCGTAGGGCACCAACTCCCAGAGGGGGCACCATCCCAGTAGCTCAAAAAAAATAAAACATGCGCCATTCTCCCATCCGCGCTCGCGACCGCTCGGACATTTGCGGATGAATGTTCGTAATTGATGGATGGACATCTATGTCCGGGTAAAAGACATCAGCAATCCGGCACAGAGAAAAGAAAAATAAAGTAAAAAAACAAAACAAAAACAGGCATAACCGGATTAACCCTTTAACTGCCATATCCCTTAAAATTTGATTGCCAGAGGGTTACTGTAAATGCTTATGCCCGCTGGGCACAGTTTTCCCGATGCCACCGGGGTGGTGTTGCACTGACGGCTTGAGCCCGCCATCGCTGCTTGCAGCTATATTTCTTCTTCTTCTTCTTCTTCTCCCGAATGAATCACATTTTTGAGGGCTTTAACATGCTCAAAAAGTCATGAAACTTTGCACACGCGTCAAACCTGGTGAAAATTTTCGTCTGATATAGGATTCAGAAGAGGGTGTGTCAAAATGGCTCGACAGCGCCACCTATACCAAGAAAATCAACAGCCTTCCAGCTATGTTTCGCGTACATGCACGAAAATTGGCACACATATGTAACACACCAATACCTACAAAAAAGACTCTTGGAGCGAAATTCTAAACCCAACAGGAAGTCGGTTATTTTTAATATTATGAGCATATTTTGTGTAATTTTGGTCATTTCCATGTGTTGTACTTTAACGAACTCCTCCTAGAGAGTTCTTCAAATCAACACCAAATTTGGTATGCCTAATCTAAAGGCCTTTGCGATGTTAAATTGCGAAGATCTTGAGTTTTCGTTGAAGGGCGTGTCCGTGGCGGCCTGGCGAATTTCGATGATTCGCCCTGAAAAATGAAGTTGCTATAACTCACACATACAATGTCCAATCTGCCCCAAACTTCACATGTTTGATGAGACTCCGAACCTGAACAGAATGAGATGCCCATATTCAGTTATAGTCATAGCGCCACCTATTGGCAACAGGAAGTGACATATTTTACGCTGCGACGAACTTCTCCTAGAAATTTTATGACAATGTCTTTTTTGTGGTCAGTCTAATCTAAAGGCCTGTGCGATGTTCAGTTATGAAGATCTTGAGTTTTCGTTAAAAGGCTTGTTCATGGCGCCGCAACGAAGTTCGATGTCTCGCCATGGGAATAAAATATGTTATAACTCAGGCATAAAATGTCCGATCTTCCCCAAACTTCACATGTGTGATAAGAGTCCTGGCCTGAACAGATCTGCAGGCCAATATTCCACCGGGTGTGGCAGAATGGCTCTATAGCGCCACCTATACACTTTCAACGGAGTGCGCCTCGAGCTATGTTTCACGTACATGTACAAAAATTGGTACACACATGTAACGCTCCAATACCTACAAAAAGTCTCTTGGTACGAAATCCGGATCCCAACAAGAAGTCGGTTATTTTGAATTTTCCCTTCAAAATTGGTGTTGTTTTTGCCATTTTCAGGGGTTGTACTTTAACGAACTCCTCCTAGAGATTTATTCAGATCAACACCAAACTTGGTTAGTGTAATCTAAAGCCCTTTGCGATAATAAATTGCGAAGGACTTGAGGTTTCGTTAAAGGGTGGGTCCATGGCGGCCTGACAAATTTCAATGTTTCGCCATGAAAAAGGAAGTTACTGTAACTCAGACATACAATGTCCAATCTGCCCCAAACTTCACATGTTGGATAAGACTCTTGACCTGAACAGATCTACATGCCAATATTCAGTTATAGTCATAGCGCCACCTATTGGCAACAGGAAGTTACATATTTTACACTGCGACAAACTACTCCTAGAAATTTTATGACATCAATGTCTTTTTTGTGGTCAGTCTAATCTAAAGACCTGTGTGATGTTTAGTTGTGAAGATCTTGAGTTTTTGTTAAAAGGTGTGTCCATGGCGCCGTGATGAAGTTCGATGTCTCGCCATGGGAATAAAAGATGTTATAACTCAGGCATAAAATGTCCGATCTTGCCCAAACTTCACTTGTGTGATAAGGGTCCTGGCCTAAACAGATATGAAGGCCAATATTCCATCGAGTGTGGCAAAATGGCTCGATAGCGCCACCTATACACTTTCAACGGAGTGCGTATACACTTTAAACAGAGTGCGCCTCGAGCTATGTTTCACGTACATGTACAAAAATCGGTACACACATGTAACACACCAATATCTACGAAAAAGTCTCTTGGTACGAAATCCGAATCCCAACAGGATTATTTAGAATTTTATCTGCAAAATCAGTGTTGTTTTGGCCATTTTCAGGGGTTGGACTTTAACAAACTCCTCCTAGAGATTTATTCAGATCAACACCAAACTTGGTCAGTGTAATCTAAAGTCTTTTGCAATCTTAAATTGCGAAGATTTTGAGGTTTCGTTAAAGGGCGTGTCCATGGCGGCCTGACAAATTTCGATGTTTCGCCATGAAATAGGATGTTGTTGTAACTCAGGCATAAAATGTCCAATCCTCCCCAAACCTCACATGTTTGATAAAAGTCCTGCCCTGAACACATCTGAAGGCCAATATTCCACTATAATGATAGCGCCACCTGCTAGCAACAGGAAGATTGGCACATATATGGAATAAACATTGATATATTCTACTTATATTTATGAGTTTAAACGCATATTTCTCACCGTTCACCTATTAACTAAAGCCACTCGCTGCCGGTGAGCCCGGGTGCGAGGGCCCGTTCATCGCTGCTTGCAGCTTTAATTCATAATTGAAATGCAACGCTGGAAATCACATGAAAACCCATGAGAGTACTGCACAAGTCCCATTGACCCCCCCCCCCCACCCCAACAAGCCAGTTTAAATACCTAGGACATCGTAAAATCTTTGCTTTTAGTCCCTAGCTGCTGCTATTAGCCATGTCGGCTTTTAGTTCCAGCCTTGCTCGTGCTATCAGTCATGCTATTAGTCATGCCTGCTATTAGCTTTTAGCTTGTAGCTTTGCTACCTAGCTTTAGCTTGTAGCATCTAGCCATGCAGTTAGTCATCATTGTTCTTTGAGCGCGGTTCTAGCGTGCCTGCCTGCTGCTACTATGCCACGATGAGAAGGAACACAACCTCTCAAACTTTATTTCTTTTCTCTTCCGTTTGAGAGTTTCGTGTTCTGAGTTAAGTTTTGTAACGTCCGTTCAACTTCAACCAGCCCACACGACTCTGCACTTTCAGCCAACGCCCAACAACCACAGGCTTCCCAAGACGTCACTTCAGAGACTGAACTTCCAGCCAATCAACGACCTCGGGATAGCCCTTTCACCGAGGCTCCTTCTTCACAGGAGATGCAAGTAACTTTACCTCCAGACTGTGACCTTTACTGGTGTATCTAATATAATTTTAACCTCATTGAGGAACTCAATGCGAGCACTAATTACGTGATTGATGGTTGTTCATGTTTATGCAATTTAACGTATTGCTGTGAACTTGGGATTCCATATTTCCATTCTCTTAAAACTCATCTTTCCCTAACTTTCGATCTTCCTGCAACTTGTGTGAATGTGTGTGTGAGTGCGTTTATGTGTTAGATTAGTTTATATGTCTTAGATTTATCTAATAAAGCCTTATTCATATTGAAAAGAGAAGTATCTTGTGTTTTGTGCTTACAAGTTAATGTCTTAAACTGCCGATCTTGTTACTGTGCTAATTAATAGTGTTTTCACTATAGTTTGGATATTAGTATCCAGCGCAGATTTGATGTTAAATGGCTAGTTCACTGAAACGCAGGGCGTCTGCGTGACCAGCCGTGAAACAGTGATTCTGTTCAAATTCCCTTTAAAATCTTAAATGATTCCCTTTGAGCTAAATGGACCTGTTTCCCTTACACATTTAAAGTTCAACGATCAAACCCTAGTATGGATGTAAACGAACATGTTAAATATAGTATTCAAAACAGGTAAATATATTTGGAGTAAGGTTTAGTTGAAACTGACGCTCCGGACCACGCGTCTCATGATGAGACAGACACAACACCACAGAAACAAAAGAATGAGATACATTCTAACTTAACTGTGGCATTAAACTTAGTTAGTGAGGCTTGTTTAAAATATGGCGCATACAGATTACTTAATAAAGTGCAATGAAATACCTTGTATCTGCAGACGATGTATGTCTGTTTGTGGATTGAGACTTCTTCACCGCCTACAGGCTCGGATCATCCTTGCAAGCACGGGCAAGCGTGAAATGGAATAACGGAGCAGTTTGGTAGCTGAATTATAGTAGGCCGCCTAATAATGATAATAAAATACAATAATAGGAGAATGAGTCTAATATCGTCTTGACTATAATCGATACGTAATACTATCACCACCACCTAGGATGAATAGGCATAACTTTGAAACGCAGGTGATGTCGACTTTTGCCAGAAGGGAACTGCGACCCATTGAATGATGAAATTTTTTTTTTTTTTGAGGAGATACAGAACAAAGGCTCCTGCGGGAGCAGACACTGCTGCGGCAGTGGGGAGATACAGAAAAGGCTCCTGCGGGAGCAGACACTGCTGCGGCAGTGAGGAGATATGGGAAAAAGGCTCCTGCGGGAGCAGACACTGCTGCGGCAGTGAGGAGATACAGAAATAGGCTCCTGCGGGAGCAGACACTGCTGCGGCAGTGAGGAGATAGAGAAAAGGCTCCTGCGGGAGCAGACACTGCTGAGGCAGTGAGGAGATACGGAAAAAAAACAGATAAGTAAAGGGGGGCATGAGAAGAAGAGGAGAGATAGCTGCTTTGGCCGCCTGCGGAGCTTGCTTCGACTGCTGTAGTTGTTGAAAGTGAAAAAAAAGTGAAAGTGACATGACATTCAGCCAAGTATGGTGACCCACACTCATAACTCGTGCTCTGCATTTAACCCATCCAAAGTGCACACACACAGCAGTAAACACACAGGAACCATGAACACGCCCCCGGAGCAGTGGGCAACCATTTATGCTGCAGTGCCCAGGGAGCAGTTGGGGGTTCGGTGCCTTGCTCAAGGACACCACAGTCATGGTATTGCCAGCCCAAGATTCGAACCCACAACCCTAGGGTTAGGGGTCAAACTCTAACCACTAGGCCCATCTTCCCCCTCCTTGGCTGTGGGAAGAGTATACAGGTTAGTAACATTTGATGGGGCAACCTAAAAATTAATGCGTAGCCTACTGTGTTGCCAGCTTAGCGATTGGTTCCCTAATTTGACGATTCCTTAAGCCTTTGTCCACATTAGTACGTTCCTGTTGGAAAAGCATCATCGTCTTGTTTTGGCCTTCCGGCCTTTTTAAACAGCCTCAAAACGGATACATTTGGAACACTGGTTTCACATTGTAGTATAGAATGTGGAAACAGAGGCTTCTGAAAACAATGAATATCATTTAGTCTTGTAAAACATACCAATAGACATGATTATGGCAATAACATTAATTGCAGTTATGTGCTATTCACTTCCAAGCAGTTTCTAAAGATATTTACTTGAATGCTTTTCATATTATAGTCCTAGAAATACAACAGAATTTTTTACTCATGCTTGCAGCCCAGCAGCAAAACGAGGGTAGTGGTGTATTAGATAAATTATAAGCGATCACGCCAGTAAATGGTGAAATATGTCCCTAAATAAATTGGTCCTGCCAGAATAATTGCATGAAACTTATGTCTGTGTGAGGTTTAAACCTGCACGGTAAGGCAGATAATATCTTTGGACATAAAAAATGGCATCGTCATCCAACAGAACTACGTCATAACCTCATTTAACAAACTTTAAGCCACCTTCCATGGCACACGACATTTGGACACGATTGTCACATTTCTCCCTCTAGGCAGTCGTGCAGAACTTTAAACTGGTCGTGCAGCAACTGTTACCTTGGCATGTTCACCATGGTAAAATTAATAATTTTAATGAATATAATGTATGAATACATCGTCACAAATCAGATGACCCCCTAAATAAAACAGTAGGTTTTATGGGGCTAATCAAGTAAATAATGCTTTAATATTTATTTCTCCCATAATTATTATAAACCACCATTTTACATAAATTGTGTTTGAAGAATAATGTTAACGTTAACAAAATATTGGTAATTCTGACCTCGCACCGATAAATTTGATTAGAATACATCACATGCAGTTGGGTGTTCGCATACGGTCTAGTCGCAGAAGTTCAAATATTTGAACGCATCTGAGGCTCAAATTAGATCTGAAATTACCGTATACGTATGTGATCGGAACTCCACGCGGCTCCCGCACTACTTTCTAGCCGCGAACCTGTATTTAGCGTCTTCACCTGAAAATGTATTGATTACGACGCGCGGTCTGCGCCGCTAGAGGAGGCAGCCTCAAACTGCGCCTCGGCCGGAAAAGCCGCGGTGACAGGCTGAGCCACGGTGGGTAAGAACTGAGGTGTGATTCCAGCGCTCGAGGGGAGCCCGGTCTTGATCGGATCAATCGTGGTGTCAAGCGAGGCGAGCTCGGGCTTTGCACGGTCTATTGGCCAAGACGTGTGGCTTGGCGAGAAGAGAAGCTGTCGCGGTGACGTTTGATGGTGCTCAGCGGCCGTGTTTAATGATCATGGGTATCAGCAAAAGTAGCAGATCTGAAAACTCTCCGGTATGGATCTCATCAGTGGAAGGAAAATTGGGTCTGTGATAAGATGGCAGACAGAGCGAACCGGGATGCTGATGAACCGTCAATGGAGACTGGTAAGCTAATTCAGCTGTATTTATACCATAAGATTGATTATCTTAAGTGGCTCCACCTGTGCTCCTCCCGAACCTTGTTATGAAACTGCATTCAATATTGTGATTATCGCGAATACTGGTATATCGTCACACACTAAATTATCACATATCGATAATTGTTTGAATACCACTGTTATCGCCCATACTGGTATATCGCGACACCCATAGCTACAACAATCTGGTGCTTCTGATTCAGCTACTGTAAGTATGTTTTTTCAAGTATTTGCTATTGTCTGTTCAAATGTGTCACGTTGTGTGTGTGAGAGAGAGTCAAACAGTGGAGTCAGCTGTCTTATCCGTCCATGGCTTGTGTACTGCAAACACATATAAGCTTCATCACTGTGTATGTCACGCCACTCTGTTCCTCTTCCGGGCTTGAACTGATCGTAAAACTAAAGACATTATTAACTGTCTTTAGATTTATTTTGAAAGAGGAAGATTGCGATTATGGGAAGGGGCATTACATTTCGGACGAGTACTTGCGGTTTCGGCCAATCACAATGCACTGGCTCAGTTGGCCAATCAGAAAAGACTGTGCTTGTTGGAGGGAGGGAATTTGTAGAAAATTATAGAGGACCTACAATAATGTACAGTATTTTATTTACATTAAAGCATGTAAACATAGTCTTGTTAGTCCAAATGCACAAAATAATGTTTAAAAAGCATTATATGACCACTTATAAACCATAAATATAAATGATCTAGACAAAACTAAGCCTTAAGTGAGTTATGCATCAACAGTACCCTTATGAAAATTAACCATGGTTTTACTACAAATAAAACCAAAAAACCATGGTTACTATAGTTAAACCATGGTAACCACAAATGAACCATGGTTTTGCTAAATTAACCATAGTTTAACCATGTTATTTGTAGTAAATCTGTGGTTATACAAATGGTAGTCAACACGCCAAAAAAACATGGTTTACTACAGTTTTACTATGATAAAACCATGGTTATTTTTCGTAAGGGTACTCAACATGAACACCACATATTTGCCAACAGAGGCCCGCATGTGAGTTGATGCTATCTGGGAAGGGTCTATTTTTTTTAAAATTGAGATTAATCTACAAGCTAAATAAATAAGATTTCAATCTTATGTTTGGACAATATTGATGCTACTATTTTAAAATCTAGAATCTGAGGGTGCTAAACAATTAAAATATTGATAAAATCATCCTTAAAGTTGTCCAAATGAAGTTCATAGCAATGCATATGTGGCGAGTGGGGCGGGGCCGAGAGGCGTGGGAACGAGGAGTGAGGCCAGGTGTAGTGATTGGAGATGAGCTGCACCTGCGCCCCAGTGCCAGTATCGAGTCCCACGTAGGAGATGGAAGGATATAAAACTGGAGCGACTATAGTGAAGGACGAGAGAGGACCAGGCCTGGGACATTATTTTATGTGTTTGCTTTTTATTTGTGCGCGTCAGTCGCCGTGAGGGGCTGACGTGCTGTTTTGTTTATTTTTGAATTATTAAAGTGTTTTGATTGTGTGCCGGTTCCCGCCTCCTTCTTCCGGATGATAAGGAAGTTCGTATCATTACAGTGGTGCCGAAGCCCGGGAGAAGGAGGGACGCGCTGCTGAAGATCCCTCGCCGCTGTGGTGAATCCGCGGTGCCTCTCGAGCAGGCGAAGCATGTGCCGCCATGGACGCTCGAGGCGGTGGGCTGGAGCGAGTTGCCGGGGACGGGCGAGCTCGCTGATGGCCGCCCACGATATGGAGGGGCGGCTGCCGTCCGTGAAGGAGCGGAGGAGTCGGCGCCGTTCGCCAGGGGGCCGGAGCCTGCCGCCTCCATGATGGAATCCGGAGGGGCAGGGAACGGGGGACTCCTGCCGCTGCCCAAAATCGGAGGAGCCGTCGCCGTCCACCGGGCGGCGGAGGAGTGTCGTGCCGTCCGCCGAGGGCTGTCCAGTGCCACCGCCGGGCACCGCGGAGGAGATCACCCAGCTGGTGGAGGGCCAAGCAGCAGTGCGTCTGGGAACCGGATTTTTTTTTTTTTTTTTTTTCTCTCCCCTCTCTCTTCCTTGTCGCTCCTCCTTCCATCTCCTTTTCTTTCGCCTCGTCTCTCCTACCCCCAGGTTCCCGCAGGTCCCAGTGAGCGGTCCCCCCCGGAGGGAAGGGGGGGGGGGTAGAGCGCAGTCTCGAGGGTACCCCCCGGCCTGCGAGGGGCGATGGGGGTATGTGGCGAGTGGGGCGGGGCCGAGAGGCGTGGGAACGAGGAGTGAGGCCAGGTGTAGTGATTGGAGATGAGCTGCACCTGCGCCCCACCGCCAGTATCGAATCCCACGTAGGAGATGGAAGGATATAAAACTGGAGCGACTATAGTGAAGGACGAGAGAGGACCAGGCCTGGGACATTATTTTATGTGTTTGCTTTTTATTTGTGCGCGTCAGTTGCCGTGAGGGGCTGACGCGCTGTTTTGTTTATTTTTTAATTATTAAAGTGTTTTGATTGTGCACCGGTTCCCGCCTCCTTCTTCCGGATGATTAGGAAGTTTGTATCATTACAGCATATTACTTATTAAAATTTTTTGTTATATTTACAGAAGAAATTTGATAGAAAAATGTTTTTTTTGAGGAGGTGGGGTAGTGCACAATAGGCTCTGTGGCACGGCCTAAGCTTTTGTTCTTAATGGCATTTTTTTTTTACATTACTTTTACTTTTTTATACTTTTAGTTTTGAAACCAGTACTTTTACACTTTTACTTGAGTAAAAAGCTTGAGTTGATACTTCAACTTATACAAAAGTCTTTTTAAACCTTAGTGTGTATAGTTCTACCTGACTGATGAATGTGAATCAGCTATTTGTCTTTTTTTCATGCTCTATTGCCAAGTTACTTGAGTTTACAGAAATTGCTAGATTTCAAAAATTTAAGCAAATATCTACAAAAAATCTACATGAGAATTGGCCAGTAAAACTTAAATATTAACACTTGAAAAAAAGCTGAAAAGTAAGAGATGAAATTATATAAAAAGTAAGAGATGGAAGAGATTAAATCCAATTCAATAAGGAACTTTATTAAAACCCCAACAAGTCCAACTTCAACCAGCCTTGCTTTAAAATTGAGACATCAAAAAAAGACCTTCCTTGGGACATGTTCAAAAATGTGCCTTTACACTCTATTACAGACTTTTGCTTGGGGCTGCTTACTAACTGAATTATACTATTCCACAAATAATAATATAATACATAAAAATAAGTGCAGTCTTCCTTTGGGGAAAAAAATAACTCTCCGAATTCAACTGAGTCCATTGTTGTGGATGTTCAGAGTTGCTGCAGTAAATTGCAGAAAGATTTGTAAAAACAAAACAAATAAAATATCTCTGAGAAACTTGGTCAAATGTCAACCAGAAAATGAACACGTTCAAACATTACAGAAATCTCCACTCTGTTCATGTTTGCTCTACAACATTAAATACAAATTAATGTCTGCAAGAGACATTTCCTCCACAGAGAGCAATAGAGATCTGATAGAACATAAAACCATAAACTGTTGTGACCCACAGAAGGGCTTTACATTTATTTCCTCTTACTACATAGTGGACAAATGGCAAGAAAATTAGAATACTTCCTCATGGCCAAATACAGAACAACATGCAGAACATCAATGCAGAAACATCCTCCTGAGCCATCCCTCTAACTGATCAGTTTATTCTTTATAGAGTGGACCCAGGGAGTGCCCATCTCAGACCTGATTCCCATGAACAGGCGCTGAATCACCTCAAAAGTATATTTAGTCTCTTTTGGATCATGGTTCAGCATGTACAGCAGGCCCATCAGGTTCACAAATGCATTGGGTACATCACCAAGATGACGCATGACAATCTTTTCCTCAATGACAATGACAACATCATTGTAGGAAACTGGAAGGGGCTCTTTCACATCTTCAACGACCAAAAGGATTCCAATCACCATTCCTTTGATGAAGTCCTCCCCAGGATCTGTTGGCTTCATGCTAAAACAAACAAAAAACAAAAAGGTGCCTGTGCTTTAGACATGTTTTGCTATATAGTGTATCCACACAGAGGATGCCTGAAATGATGTGTAACCAATGCCCATTGTGAACTAGGTTTTGTATCATTAAACAACATTTTGCTGCTTACCTCACATCTCTTCATCAATGTAGAAGGATTTTCCTTCATGTACCATGGCAGTCCCTGCAGAGCTGCAGCTCTATTCCTTTGGTTTGATGCCTGCAAAAACACAATACGTGAATTCAATTGATATCAGAACTCAGATTTTTGTCAACCCTCAAATGACGGAAATTAACTCTTATGTGCACGAAAAGTACTGTACTTTCGACTGAAAATTACAGGCTTTAAAGGGACATTTAACAGTTTCCTTAGTGAGTAGGTGTATTTTCAAATGTGCCGAATACTGTGTATCACTACAAGTCTCTGAAAAATTGCACAGTTCACAATTTAACCTTGAAGTCACCCGCTTTAAATGGGCTTGACTATAGTCTCTAGTTAAATGTTTTTTTCAGAGATTATTCTGTCCTAAAGGAGCACACACAACGTCTGCATAGACACAGAGGAGAGGATAAAATACTTTTTTCTTTTTTAAAGCAGGTCGACCCGATTTTATAAGACATAGCGCTCCTTTTCCACTGGCCCCAAAAAAACATAGACAGTAAAAGAAATGGACAGAGTTACGCCGTAGATTTTAACGGAGACCAGTGAAGTCTTCTTACATTTTTTTACAAAAACGTCTGCTACGGAGCCATAACATGAGATAAAAGGTAACGGAGCCTTTTATACATTGTGATGTTTCTTTAGAAATAAACAGTGGACAAATAAAGTCTTTAAACACTTCAGATGTAAAGTTATTCGCAAAGTGACATAAAAAATAATGACAGTCAATGGAATGCTAATGGCGGGTGAGTGCCAGGTAGCATCAAAAGGTACGAAAAATAGGAGGTACGAGTTGTGGAAAGGGCAATTTTAAATGTATTTACTTGGACGCTTTTTTCAAGTTGAAGTTGTTGTAACTTCCAGCTGGTGGAATGACCTCCCAATCTTAATTCGTACAGCGGAGTCTTTACTCATTTTCAAGAAACATCTAAAGACTCATCTTTTTCGCCTGCACTTAACCAACTAATACCAGCACTTTTCCTTTTCTTGTCTTTTTATTTATAAAAAAAAAAAAAAAAGGCTATGCGTTCTATACTAGACTGAGACTTGTCATGGCACTTGTATACTGTTGTTGTTCTCTTGTTGACCTGACTGCTTCTATTGTTCTCATTTGTAAGTAGCTTTGTATAAAAGCGTCTGCTAAATGATTAAATGTAATGTAAATGTAATGTAATGTAAATAAGCTGAACCAAGGGTTTAGTTAAGCAATGATTCTGGTGGGCACTTATGGCTTGCGACGTTCACGATTTTGTTTTGGCATGCTCAGTTTACGCCAGTGGTAAGTCATCTAACCGACCTCCAGATGGGCTTCTTCAACCGCTGTCTGTCCCTTCGAGACCCTGGTCACATATCACTCTAGATTTTGTTACCGCCCTCCTGACCTCTAATGGCATGACGGTCGTTTTGACCGTAGTGGACCAGTTCTCGTAGGCGGCACATTTCATACCCTTGCCCAAATTACAGCCAAGGAGACAGCGGTCACTGTCATTGATCATGTCTTTCGGTTACATGGCCTCTGGGTAGACGTGGTTTTTGACAGGGGATCCCAATTTATATCCAAATTTTGGGAAGAATTTTGCAAATTGTTAGGAGCGACAGTTAGTCTGTCTTCTGGTTATCACCCTCAGAGTAACGGCAATCTGAGGGAGCCAACCAGGATTTAGAGAGAACGTTGTGATGTTTAGTCTCCAAGAATCCTTCTTCCTGGAGCCAACAACTCTCTATGGTGGAGTACGCTCACAACTCGATTCATCCCGCCTTCCATGTGTCCAAAATTAAGCCCGTGTTTTATTCACGCATTAATCCACCTACCGGATTCCACCCCCACCGCCGCGTCTCGTGGATGGGGAGCCAATTTATTCGGTAAATCGGATTCTGGATTTGAGATGGAGGGGACTAGGATTCCAGTACTTGGTGGACTGGGAAGGTTACGGTCCGGAGGAGAGGAGCTGGGTACCTACAACGGAAATACTGGATCACTACCTTATAGATGATTACAATCAGTAGGTAGGCCCCTATGGGAAACCCAGGAGGCGTTCCTAGAGAGGGGGGGGTTGGGGGGTTGGTAAACCGTGATCTCAGGGTTTTTCACTATGTGGGTTAAGTCTGTGTGTTACGCGTCAGCACTGATTGTTTCTTGTGGGCGTCTCTGCTAACTGTCATCAGCAACAGCTGTCACTCATTACTCCTCCCTATATATTGCCCTGTCTAGCGTCTTGTGTTTGTCTGAGTGTTGTTTCCTGTTACTCGTCTGATGTTTTGCTCTCTTGTGCGTTTCTGTGTTTTGGATGTCCGTGTCTCCCCGGAACCCCGTCCACTCATAGCATATCACCATCGGATCAACACTTACCTCTCGACTCGCTTCCAAGCAGTTCCTGTGTCACCCTCTTCTGCTGCCAACTCATCACTGCACTTTGGATCCTCCACTCACCTGCATCTTTCTGGACTATGTATCCCCGACCAAGTATCATCTGTGTTTCCATCTTCATGTACTGTGTCATTCATATTATTAAATATTCATTATCTTGCACTTGCTTCCTGCCACTCCTTTCACCAGTCGTTACGAGCACGAATGTTCCTATTATTTGATTTGGTGGTTAGGGATAATTTACCAACTTATGTATCAAATACATTGAGATATGGCACAATCCGAGATTCCTTGTTGTTAAAACCCTTCATAAACATAATAATCCCAGAAGGGATACCTCCAAAAACAATAGCATATTCTCTTGCTGTAATTATAAAATAATGTGACAAGAACTCCTCATATTTTAATGGAATTCCTTGGTCATTGAATAACTGACTCAAAACTGACTTTTTAACCCAATTATCAAAATAAATAGATTTATTATTGTACAGTTATTCTCTGTTGTGCCAAATTATATAATTGTCTGGGGAAAAATTATGCTTGTAAATTAAAGACTATGATAAAAGACATTGTTTGTAAAAGTGAAATAATTTGGAAGGAATTTTGTCAGGATTATAATTACATAAGAGCAGAAAATTTAGACTAATTTAGAAAAAAAAAATTGATATAAAGTTCCATAAAGAGGTGGGATTTAAGTGTGGTTTTATCCAATTTATTTTAAATGTATAATTAAGGGTAGAAAAGCTGATAAAATTAAGTCCACCTTTTTCATAAGAATTCATAACTACAGATTTTCTAATATAGTGTTTCTTATTTTTCCATAAGAAATTAAATAAACATTGGTCAACTGGCAGAATAGGCTAGACGTGAGAGACCTGCTTTAGAAAGTAAAGTTCTACCCTTGAGAGACAAATCTCTGTGTAACCATAGATTTAGTTTCTTTTTGGTCTTTTCCATAATTGGAGAGAAGTTATCAACACATCTATTCTTCATATCCTTAGAAACGACTATACCTAGGTAAGTAACTTTGTCTTTCACTGGGATGCTGTCTATGTTTGTTAAACAACAATTGTTGATTGAAAATAATTCACATTTGTGGATATTTAAATGTAAACCTGATGCCCGAGAGAATAAACTAATAATATTAATAGCTAATGAAACCTGAGCAGATTTGCGTAAAAAAAAAATGTAGTATCATCTGCGAGTTGACTCGGTATAATCTCTCTATCTGCAATATTAATGCCCTGTATAGCGCTTGCCCTAAGATAAACAGAAAGTAGTTGACCAGCTAATAAAAATAAATATGGTGATATCGGGCAGCTTTGTCAAATTCCACGTAGCAAATTAAATCTAGTAGATGAGCCAGTCTTTAATTTGATAGAACAGTTTGCATTTGCATAAAGTGTTTCAACAGCTTTGATAAAAAAGGACCAAAACCTAACTTTTCTAACGTTATAAAAATAAATTTATGTTCAACAGAATCAAATGCTTTATAAATGTCTAAAAACAAAATAAAGCTCTCATCTACAATTAAATCAGAGTAATCAATAAGATCCAACACTAGGGCTGTCACATTTGTGAAAAAATCATTTTCGAATATTAAGACATAAGTGTTCATTGAATCGATTGTAAAATCGATTTTCCATGTCTAAAAAAAAACGTTTCCTTTTTCAACGTCAAATAACGGACGAATGCAAAGAGAGCGCTGGAAACGCAAAAGTCAGCAATATTTCTTATTTATTGGCATGAAGTTTCATGCAGAAGAGCAACAGGAGTGCAACATTCTCGAAAAAATTTATATGCAGAGGGGACGGCTGCCATAACAAAGGAAAAACATCACTGCAGGCTTCAACCCAGCTGCATTTATGATTTAGACAATTCAAAAATCTCAACAAATTCATAAAACTGTATTACATACTGATTAATTAACATATCTTCCTTAGTAGTTAACAGTAGTGAGTTAAGTGTTAATGAAAAATGGCCTGTTAGTTCTTCAATAATTCCTTATTAGAAAGAAACAGTATTCTAAAGTGTTACCTGAAAATTATTAATGCGCATGAATGACGGAGGCGCCCTCTCGATCACTTGAATTTTTTCCTGATAATTAAATAAATGAAAATTGGTGTGTCTCACATACATGAAAAAGATCTACAGGAAGCTTGAAATGTCTTTTAAACGATTCAATTAAAAACAAAAGCATTATGTAATCTGGGAATTTCATCTTGCAGCGGTCAAGAAAACATTTGTTTATTAATAAATAATTAAAATGTCTCCTTTTTCACAAATATTAAGCTACTTCTGCCTGTGCTTTTTGGCAAACTTAATGCATGTGCTTGAGCGCAGAATATATTAAGAGTCATTATGGATTGTACAGTAGATGTAAATTTTATATAAACCTGCGATTAGTTGAATAATGACAAATGAACAACTAGTAACTAGAAAAATCTTATGTGTGGGGAAGACCAATTAAATCACCTTGAGATCTCTGTTAAAGTTTCTAAAGCATTTTATATGCATTTGCATAAATTCTTCTTTCAGAATGGTCTGGAATGGAGATACCTTAATGATTTTTCCTCTGAAACACAAAAACGAAAATTTAAATAAAACTGATTTTTGTTTTGAGAATGGCCAACCCTTCTCTGCAGATATTATTGCTTCTGGTTTTTGCATTGTAAATACAAATAATAATAATAACTATAATAATAATAATAACAATAATAAATGTCTCCAAAAACTGTAACACATGTGTATTTCCTAAATCTAAAAAACCTATAAAACATGTTCATAAACGGATACTTTACTGATGTCTGGACATAGAATTGGGATTTAGGAAAACATAGAGATGGTTCAATATATTGGTTATGAATAGGCCACATTCTGTGAGAATAGATATTTCACACTCTAAAAAGTACTGTTTAAACGAAACAAAAGAAAATTAATGCAAGTTTGCATTGTTATTATTATTATTTTGTTAAGGCAACTTCCTCTAAAATTAAGATATGATCAACTATATTGTGCTATACAGTAGTCAACATTTGAAGTGGATCAAAACTTTTCTTCAACGTTATGAAGAAGCAATTGTCTACAAGCTACACAGAATTATCCCAAAAACCCCAGCCCCCTCCAGTTGAATTGAACTCGGTGTAAGGGAAACAGGTCAATTTAGCTCAAAGGGAATCATTTAAGATTTTAAAGGGAATTTGAACAGAATCACTGTTTCACGGCTGATCACTGAGATGCCCTGAGTTTCACTGAACGAGCCGTTTAACATCAAATCTGCAATGGATATTAATAACCAAACTATATTGAAAACACTATCAATTAGCACAGTAACAAGATTGGCAGTTTAAGACATTAACTTGTAAGCACAAAACACAAGATACTTCTCTTTTCAATATGAATAAGGCTTTATTAGATAATATAAGACATATAAACTATTCTAACACACAAGCACATGCACTCACACATTCATAAAAGTTGCAGGAAGATAGAAAGTTAGGGAAGAATGAGTTTAAGAGAACGAAAATGTGCAATCCCAAGTTTGCAGCAACACGTGAAATTGCATAGACATGAACAGCCATCAATCACTTAATTAACCCTCAAATTTAATCCTCAAAACTACAAGCTAAAAGCCGGCATGACTGATAGCAAAAGCTAAATGCAAGCTAAAAGCTAAACGCAGGATTTGATGGTGAGCATTTCTGAGCATTTAAACTGGCCTTTTGGCCACACCTCAAATGTTGTCTTGACCAATTAGATATTGTCTTTGCTCGGGGTATCATAAATCATGTAATCTTATCAAGCACGTGGTCCGAATTTTCCAGCTCTTGCAGGGTCTAATTTTGGACATGATTCCTATAACAAGAATATGATACATTTGATTAATAACTGATGGTCAGGACTGTTTCAAGCTAACAGATATTAGATGTACTTAATAACATACAAAAAGTTTACCAAAGTTTGACCACTAGAAAGGTGTGATTTTCAAGATGGTGTCCAAGATGAGCAGAAGCCCTTAAAATATCCTAACTGCTTCATTAATTGACCTAGCCAAGTAATCTTGGATCAAGGACATGTTGGATCGCTGCCATAGTTGGTCGCCTACTGGACACAACCATGCTTGCCCATTTATAGATCTTAGCCATTTAGAGCCAAATTGTTTGCCAGATTTTAAATTATCAAAAGTGATCGCCAATTTAAATGCTTTAATGACTTTATGAAATAGTCTAGGCTAATTACCACCATATTAGTTGTGATACCACATAAAAGCCAACTTCATAAAAACATATTTTATTATTAGTCTTAAAATGTCCATAAGATAAAATCTTTGTTGAGCCACAACATTGTCAACATACCATAGTCTGACTTGTACTGCGCTGCACTGATTTCTAAAGACTGCTGCACAGTGGCAGCGACTAGCGTCCTGAGCTCAAACAACGCTAAGAGAGAGCTTAAGAATGGTCCAGACCAACCTTGCGAATGTGTGACTTACAGAAGATATACTTAGTGTACAAACATGTTGGGAATCATGGCATAATGTTAAGAGAGAGGTTAAGGAATAGGTTGAGAACTACTTAGCGATAAGAAAGTTTTGGGGAACCGGGCCCTGATGTTTTTTTTTTTTTTTTTTTTTTTTTAAATCGCAATATACATCGCTGAGAAAAATTATCATTTTGTCATTTTCAGGTTAATTCACTCTGGGACCTGGTTTTAAAAAAAATTATATAACATTTTAACTCTCCCGAATTCCGGATCCTTCTGGACGAAACGCATATACCATACAAAATATTTACATATACAGCTAAATGAGTCTCTATGTGTCATTGCGGTGATGTGCTTTCTCGCCATTGTGAATCCTCTCATGTCTTTTCAGACTCGATGAACCACTGAATCTCTTGTCACAGTGTGAACACTTAAGGTTTCTCTCCATTGTGGATCCTCTCATGTGTTTTCATACTCGATGACACACTGAATCTCTTGTCACAGTGTGAACACTTGTAAGGTTTCTCTCCAGTGTGAATCCTCTCATGTGTTTTCAGATTGGCTGAGTGACTAAATCTCTTGTCACAGTGTGAACACTTGTAAGGTTTCTCTCCAGTGTGAATCACCTCATGTTTTTTCAGAATTGATGACACACTGAATCTCTTGTCACAGTGTGAACACTTATAAGGTTTCTCTCCATTGTGGATCCTCTTATGTGTTTTCAGACTCGATAACACACTGAATCTCTTGTCACAGTGTGAACACTTGTAAGGTTTCTCTCCAGTGTGAATCCTCTCATGTGTTTTCAGATCTCCTGTTTGACTGAATCTCTTGTCACAGTGTGAACACTTGTAAGGTTTCTCTCCAGTGTGAATCCTCTCATGTGTTTTCAGATCTCCTGTTTGACTGAATCTCTTGTCACAGTGTGAACACTTGTAAGGTTTCTCTCCAGTGTGGATCCTCTTATGTGTTTTCAGACTCGATGAGGCACTGAATCCCTTATCACAGTGTGAACACTTGTAAGGTTTCTCTCCAGTGTGAATCCTCTCATGTGTTTTCAAATGTGTTGACCACCTGAATCTCTTGTCACAATGTGAACACTTATAAGGTTTCTCTCCAGTGTGAATCCTCTCATGGTTTTTCAGATCAGTTGTCTGACTGAATCTCTTGTCACAGTGTGAACAATTGTAAGGTTTCTCTCCAGTGTGAATCCTCTCATGTGTTTTCAGATTTGATGATTGACTGAATCCCTTATCACAGTGTGAACACTTGTAAGGTTTTTCCCCAGTGTGAATCCTCTCATGTGTTTTCAGATCTGTTGTCTGACTGAATCTCTTGTCACAGTTTGAACACTTGTAAGGTTTCTCTCCATTGTGGATCCTCTCATGTGTTTTCAGACTTGATAAATTACTGAATCTCTTGTCACAGTGTGAACACATGTAAGGTTTTTCCCCAGTGTGAATCCTCTCATGTGTTTTCAGATCTCTTGTCTGACTGAACCGTTTGTCACAGTGTGAACACATATAAGGTTTCTCTACAGTGTGAATCCTCTTATGTTTTTTCAGACTTGATAAATCACTGAATCTCTTATCACAGTGTGAACACATGTAAGGTTTCTCTCCAGTGTGGATCCTCTCATGTTTTTTCAGACTTGATAAATCACTGAATCTCTTGTCACAGTGTGAACACGTGTAAGGTTTCTCTCCAGTGTGGATCATCTCATGTCTTTTCAGACTTGATGACACACTGAATCTCTTGTCACAATGTGAACACTTATAAGGTTTCTCTCCAGTGTGGATCCTGTTGTGTGTCTTCAAATGTGATGACACACTGAATCTCTTGTCACAGTGTGAACACTCATAAGGTTTCTCTCCAGTGTGGATCACCTCATGTATTTTCAGAACTGATGACACACTGAATCTCTTGTCACAGTGTGAACACTTGTAAGGTTTCTCTCCAGTGTGAATCCTCTCATGGTTTTTCAGATCTGTTGTCTGATTGAATCTCTTGTCACAGTGTAAACACTTGTACAGTTTTTCTCCAGTGTGGATCCTCTCATGTTTTTTCAGATTTGATGATTGACTGAATCTCTTGTCACAGTGTGAACACTTGTAAGGTTTTTCTCCAGTGTGAATCCTCTCATGCAGTTTTAAACTGCTTGCTGAATTAAAAGTCTTTACACACCCACAGCACATGTACTCTCTCACACCATTATGTATGCCCTGATGTTCTTTCAAACTTTGTAGATGCAAAAAACTCTTACCACACAAATGACATGAATGTGGCTGCTTCTTTGCATGAACTTTCAAGTGTTTCTTCAGAAGTGAAGCCCATAAAAAGATTTTACCGCACTGATCACATGCGTGCTGCTTCTCTCCAGTGTGGATGTTCATGTGATCCTGAAGGTCTGATGATTGTGTGAAACTGTTCCCACGTTGGTCACAGGTGAGTGGTTTCTCTCCAGTATGAACTGTCATGTGACACTTAAGATTTGATTTACATGTGAAACTCTTTCCACACTGATTGCAGGTGAAAGATTTGTTAACTCTTTTTTTCTTTGAATCTTTTTGTTTGGTTTGACAGCAACTCCAAGGTTTTCCACCAGTTTTAACATGATTCTGATTCTCCTCAACTTCACTTGATTCTTGATTTTCCTCTTTTTCTTCAATGAACTCTGAAATAAAAGTAAAAATTATTTATTTTTGGTATATTGTTAAAAGCTGAGAGAACATCTGTAAATAAACAATTTACTTTTCTTGCTTTATATTTACTGTCTTGTCTACTGTAATGTTACTGTAATTTCTTTTACTATTTTAATAGGGAGACCTGGTAAACATTTTTAAAGCATAATTTTTCTTTTTGGTGAGTTTGACCCCAGGGTCTTTAAGCTGTATAAAACAAGAAATATATAAATTTTACTAGGGCTGTGATGGTGGCAGATTTTTATCACTTTACCACCATCACAGCCCTAGTAAAATGTATTCATTTCTATATTTTACACACACACACACACACACACATAATATATATATAACAAAACTATAAACACAACACTTTAAAAAAAAAATATAAACACAACACTAGTTTTTGCCCCCATTTTTCATTAGCTGAATTTAACGATCTAAGTCTTTTCCTGTGTACACAAAATGCCTATTTCTCTTAAACATCGTCTTAATCTGTGTTAGTGAGCACTTCTCCTCTCCCAAGATATTCCATCCACCTCACAAGTGTGGCAAAGCAAGATGCCGATAAGACAGCATTTTAATTGTGGCCTGTGCAATGCTGGTCCAATCCTCTTCAATGGCTGTGCGAAGTTACTGGATATTGTCAGGAACTTGAACAAGTTCCATCCAAAAAATTAAATTTATTCCAGTTATTCAACTCAAACTGTGAAACTTGTGTATTAAATAAATTAAATACACACGGACTGAAGTAGTCTTTGGTTGTTTTAATTATGATTATTTTGGCTCACAATAAACAAAAACCCACCAATTTAACATTCATTCTTCTCAACAAATTTGAATACTTCATAAAAAACATTTTTAGTGACTTGTTTGCCTTCCGGAAAGTACGTTCATTTACTGTACATGTACTCAATACTTGGTAGGGGCTCCTTTTGCTTTAATTACTGGCTCAAATCGGCATGGCATGAAAGTGATCAGTTTGTGGCACTGCTGAGGTGGTATGGAAGCCCAGGTTTCTTTGACAATGGTCTTCAATTCATCTGCATCTTTTGGTCTCTTGTTTCTTATTTACCTCGACTATAACTGACAGATTCTCTCTGGGGATCAGGTCTGGAGAGTTTGCTGGCCAGTCAAGCACACCAACACCATGGTTATTTAACCAACTTTTGGTGCTTTTGGCAGTGTGGGCAGGTGTCAATCCTGCTGGAAAATGAAATCGGCAACTTCAAAAAGCTGGTCAACTGAAAGAAGCATGAAGTGCTCCGAAATGTATTTGTAAAAGGGTGCAGTGACTGGTTTTCAAAAAAACACAATGGACCAACACCAGAAGATGACACTGCACCCCAAATCATCAAAGACTACGGAAACTTAACACTGGACTTCAAGCAACTTGGGCTATGAGCTTCTTCACCCTTCCTCCAGACTCTAGGACCAAATACCAAATTAAATACAAAACTTCGTCTCATCTGAAAAGAGGACTTTGGACCACTGGGTAACAATCCAGTTCTTCTTCATCTCATCCCAGTTAAAGACACCTCTGACGTTTTCTGTGGTTCAGGAGTGGCTTAACAAGAGGAATATGACAACTGTAGCCAAATTCTTTGTTACATCATTTGTGTGGTGGCTCTTGATGCAGTGACGGGGTTTGCACATCCAGAAAAAAACTTTCTATATTAACATTAACATATAAAAAAATAATTATCTGTCTCTCTCTCTCTCTCTCTCTCTCTCTCTCTCTATGTATATATATATATATATATATATATTTTTTTTTATGATGTACGCAGTTTGCAGTCGGCACACGTGACATGCCATTCCCGCATTTGAGCAAATTGTCAACATAATATACAACTAGGCTATATCTGGCCAAATACATCAGCGCAGTCCCGCGCAGAGAAAATAAAAATAAAAAAGCCCATAATGAAGCACGTGCATCACTTTCAGGTAGCTGCGTTCAAAATCCTTAGAAATTATTTTGACTGTTGATGATATTAAATGTGTTTTAATGTTGGTAATAATTTCACCACCACCAACACATTTGAATGAATTTTTTCTTAAAATGGTAATTGATGTTTTTACACTTGCAAGGCTTAATTAGTGGCCAAGCACTGAAGGTGCGAGGAAGCTATTGTTTTCGTTCCCATTCTTATTATAATTATTAGGGCCAAGCACCGAAGGTACGAGACACCTATTGTCTTTGTTCCCATTATCATTATTAGGGCCCAAGCACTGAAGGTGCGTAGGCACCTATTGTAATCGTTGGCGTTATTCTTCTTTTTCTTCCGCCGCAAGTCAATGGCAGCCCATAGAACCAGTTGCGGGAAAGTTATAAAACTTGGCACACTGATAGAGGACACTTTCAACATTAACCATAGCACTTTAACACGCTAGCGCCACCACTTGTCCAAAGTTGCACTCATGTTTATTCTAATTCTAACTTTTGAACCGTAAACCAGAAAATGGAAAAAAAAAAAATTCCTCTGAATCCTTGTCCCATGCCAAGTCAAATGATAAAATGGCAATGATAAATTTTTTTTTTACTATTTTCATACTTTTTCAAACACATCCTAGATGGTAGGGTTGGGATAAATTATTATTTTTTAAGCGATTAATCTAGCGATTATTTTTTCGATGCATCGATTAATCTAACGATTAATTTTTTCGGACCGATTCGATTTCGATTATCTCCCCATTAATTGACTACTAAAATTTATACATGTTGATTTACATATCTGAATGAAAAAAACATGAATTCCTTAACATTGCAATATATGTTTATTGCTCTTAAAATTACAAAATAAAAGACTGATTAAGAATGCATTACTTTGCACTTGTATAGAGATACCGTTCAATAAAACCTTGAAGCTTTGAAAACACATAGCTTACTGAAACAAGCTTACTGAACACATAGGGCCTATGTTCTTCTTTCAGATGAAAATAACAACAACTTGATGTCTAGCATTCAATAAAAAAGGGCATCAAGAGCAATTGAAAGAATACAGTAACCAATGTAAACTTGAGGGCTTTAAGCTAATACAGAGAGTGCTGTCATGGAGAAAAAAAAAATCTCTGAATGCTCCACGTGAAACTTTGGCGTTCCGCCCTTTTTTGATCGTGTCTAATGATTTTGGTTAATATGCACGAGAGAGAGAGAGAGAGAGAGAGAGAGAAAGACAAGCGCTCGTGTAGTTTGAAGACTGTGAGTGCGTGAGCGCGCGTGAAACTTTGGCGTTTCGCCCTTTTTCTATCGTGTTTCAATGATTTTGAATAATATGCACGAGGGAGAGAGAGAGCAAGAAGCACTCGTGTTGTTTGAAGACTGTGAGTGTGCGCCCAGCCGGGGCTCTCTCTTGTACGCGCCCTGTCAGGCGCAGCAGTCATTCTATTCTACATCACTCACCGATCAAATAAGGCTTTGACAGTCACCAAAAAAAAAAAGATCAATGCAGAAAAAACCCTGGATTGGTTATATATTGATCCGGCCATCGCGTGTATTCAGTGCACATAAGGTAAACATTTTACAAACGTTTTTTATAGAAATAAAAACAGGTCGACAAATCATTGCGCATATTTTGCGTCAACGTATTTTTTGCATCGACGTCATCGATGACCTCGACGCGTTGTCCCAGCCCTACTAGACGGTTAGTTCGATTTTCACGAAAATTGGCTCAGATCATCTTCAGATCATTCTGGCAAAAAGTTATGGAATTCAAGTTCAACCGTTCAACCGTTCTCAAATGACACATGAACAAATTTAACAAAAAGCATGCAAAAATGCACGTGAGGCTATATCTTGACAACGGTTTGGCGTATTGAGACCAAACTTGATGTGTTTTAGAACAACCTGAGACTACCTGCAGTATTTCGACACAGCACCACCTAGTGGTCCGGAGATATTAAAAATGCATATTTTTGCATTTTACTTCTGAATGGTTTGGCCAATAATCACAAAACTGGTAGCAAAGTGTTGGATATAGCGCCCATTTATCTAGGTTTAACGTTTAAACATTGTTATATGCTTGAACTGTTTTGTATATATAGATTTTATTTTAGGCTAGTTGTAATGATTTGAGAAGGGCAAATTTATCAAATAAAGGCTATGATTAGCTCACTGTCTAGTTATATTAGACAGCAATTTGTCTTTTGAAAATCATATTTCCAATGCTACAAAAACTGCATTCTTCCATCTTAGAAACATCTGTTTCTGATGCAGAAAAGCTAGTTCATGCATTTATGACCTCTAGACTGGACTATTGTAATGCACTTCTAGGTGGTTGTCCTGCTTCGTCAATAATCAAGCTACAGGTAGTCCAAAATGCAGCAGCTATAGTCCTTACGAGGTCAAGAAAATATGATCATATTACCCCAATTTTACAGTCTCTGCACTGGCTACCTATTAAGTTCCGTATCAGTTACAAATTATCATTACTAACCTATAAGGCCCTAAATGGTTTAGCTCCTGCGTACCTAACTAGCCTTCTACCACGCTACAACCCATCACGCACCCTAAGGTCACAAAACGCTGGACTTTTGGTAGTTCCTAGGATAGCAAAGTCCACTAAAGGAGGTAGAGCTTTCTCACATTTGGCTCCCAAACTCTGGAATAGCCTTCCTGATCATGTTCGGGGTTCAGACACACTCTCTCTGTTTAAATCTAGATTAAAAACACATCTCTTTCGCCAAGCATATGAATAATGTATCTTTTAAATTGTGAGTGTACTTGCATCTGATCAAATGTGCATTTTTATTCATTAGCTTGTGTTAAACTAATTTTACTTTGTTGGATCAGCAGCTATGCTAATGATGTCTCTATTTTGTTTCTATGTTTTGCCACGGCTAGGATTTACACAAGCTCCAGTCTGGATTCAGAACACCTTAGAAGAGATGATGCTGACCCTCAGAGGACCCCAGATGATGCTAACCTTGAATCAACAAACAGAACTAACAATTATTGCTAAATGTGTGACTGCATCATATAACTATTAATTACTAATATTGATAGTTCATCGTCAAGCTGACTACGTCTTGTATTATTATTATTATTTATTTTTTTATTTAATTTAACAAATAAACTTGAATTGAATTGAAAAAAAATTGTCTGGCGCTGGCTGCTTGGTCGTTATTTTAAAACAAAAACTAAATAAATAAATAATTAATAACGATTATTCTATTCTGCAGAAAAAAAAAACAGCCTAAACTTAGCTAGTCTCCCAGCCTGACCAGCTAAGGAAGTGATCAAAACCCTCTAAAACCAGCCTTCTGTACAGCTTTGACCAGCAAAAACTGGGCTGGATGACCAACTAAAATCAGTCAACCAGCTTAGGCTGGTTTTAGCTTTATTCTTTTTTTGTTGTTGTTGTTTTCAGCAGGGAAATGTGTCCTTTAACCAACATCAACTGACTAAACACGGACTTCATTTAACCAACTATGATAATATAAAACTCATGGTTTTGGTTAGTGTTTTGTCATCTGTATTCACATTACATTTTTAAGAGACAATTTGTTTGCAAAAAAAAAGCCACTAAGATTGCACAGTAAGTTTGCTCAAAGATTGTTAATACACACTGAAAACTAACATTGCCATGCCATTTTAAACACAAAAACTGGTAAAAACTTTAGAAACTCTTAATATAAATTCCAATTAATGTACATTTTCCCCATTGTATTGTCACAGGCACGAAAAGTGCATTAATTCCTCAAACAAAATTAATCCATTATCCTATGCTAGTATTTACGGTTATTCTCACTGTCGTACAGAGATGAAAACTGCCACCAAGCGGTCGGGATGTAAACTCAAAATGAAATAACTGCCATGAATCTTACATTAATTTATTTAGTTAAATATTAATATTCCATTTTTGAGAATGGTAAATGGTAAATGGACTGCATTTATATAGCGCTTTCAACAGACCACATGGCCGCTTTACAATTTGCCTCACATTCACCCATTCACACATCGACAGCGGTGTCTGCCATACAAGGCGCCATCCAGCTCGTCGGGAGCAGCTGGGGTTAGGTGTCTTGCTCAAGGACACCTCGACACTTGGTCAGGTGGAGCCGGGGATCGAACCACCAACCTTCCGGTTTGTAGACAACCTACATGAACCACTGAGCCACTGCCGCCCCAGAATTGATACAATATCTTCTAACAGAATATCGCAATACTATCAATATTTTTTTTACACCCCTAGTGCATGTGGACCGTATTTGTGTGAATACACACCAAGGCATTCTGAGACTCCGTGTTTTCACAACAAAGCCTGCCCAGTTGCTTTTCAAAACTAGTCCAATTAGGTTCCCCTATAAAAAAATTGCATCACAAGGATAAAATACATGTTTTTTGGCAGGGTTGCCTTGGTAAAATTCGGCTTTTAGTGGGTAAATATCATGTTATTGTGATTGGGGCTGCTTCAACCTGCAGACATGAAAAACAACAAAGGACTAAGCAACACTGGTTCCGGTGGAGCGGCACTTACTACACAAGAGCCGTAGTTCACTGACAATCACTGACACAAAAATCGCTTTTAAAATCAGCAATTAATCACCTGCGATTTTGAAATCGATTTTTTGTAGATTGTCGATGAACTTCGACTCTGTGTAGTAAAGGCCAACCAGTGTTGCCAAGTCTGTGGTTGTTTTTCATGCCCGTGGGTCGAAGTGACCCCAATCCCAATAATGTGATGTTAAGTCCCTAAAATTCGAATTTTACCAAGGCAACCCCACCAAAAAATTTGTACTTTATCGCCTGGAACAAAACACAACTGGGCTAGTTTTGAGAAGCAATAGGGCTTGGGCATCGTGATGTCATTACTTGGCATGGCCGCCATGTTGATGGCCTCCTTTACTGCTACTCTGACTACTGCACAGTGTTTAGACGTACTCACTCTCAGCCGTGCATCTTAATTTGATAAATTAAAAATCTATTTCAACCAAGGTAAACCATTGCTGTATTGTGGGGTGTAATAGCACAACAGGACAACAGTACAGAGACTGACAGGTCCGATGGAAGGACTAACAGGATATTTTACAGGATAATACTAAAACGGGAAGACAGCGGGAAAAGAGCTCAAATACATGAGAGCCCCGGAAAAAACCCGGAAGGGTTGACAGCTACTAACTACACTTTTGAAACTCATAGTTAAAGTACATGTGTGAATCGTTGTTATAACTAACAGTTACTAAACTAGCAGATAACATTACGTGGAGCGCAGCTTACCTTTGTCTGCATTACTGTATACTGTTTGTAGGCTTTATGATCTGTAGCTCCTGAACCCATCCAATTGTGAACCTCACATGAGACTCCAATTACTTGTAGCTTCGGCACTGTTCTGAAGTGTAGGTGCTCACAAAACAAACAAGGTAGCCAAAGATTTCTGTAATGCAAAAGTGCGGCAGCTGTCTTTTAATTAATTTAGTAATTTATTTTGGTCACGCTGATGAGAACGCTGGTGCAGGTTGGCTACCGCTTCTTTTTTCTGCTTTTTTTAACGTTTTTATCTTAATTACTTTTAAACAGTAATCATTTTATTATTACAAGTTTACTCATCCTCTCAGCCACTTCAGGATTGGATAACATAAACGGAATCACAATGGAAAATGCATGAATGAATAATAAGAAGCTGATAGTCTGTCCAGGAAATCTCATGTAAGGCAAACATTGCAGCAAGCAACAAGAGCCCGATTCAATTGCGACCATTGACCAGATCAACAACACTCTGATTGCAAGGAAAAGGATGTACATGGGACTGCGACGCCCGGCATCTGAGTGCAAGCTAGCGCTAGCGCACCATGCCTTAATCATGCCACCGCTCTGCTCAACTGCTGATTTCCACCAATTCAACAACCCCCCCTGTCTGGACTGCATTAACTTCTTCCGAGAAACTGGACTACTTCGCTGTCCTCCACACAGAAGCTCTGGTCGTATGTTCAACTTTTCAACCCCAAGCTCTATCCCATCCATCTGGTCCAATTTGTGTACTACAACTAACTCACTACGTCATCACAACAAACAGCACATGCACCTATCTAATCTCCGTCTCCTTCCCCGGCCCTCTCAACCCATCACGAAGGAACATCACCTGAAACTAGCTTTGCTCAATACCAACTTACTCAACAGTAAAAGTCTCATCTTAAATGAATTCATAACTGACAATAATCTGGAAGTCCTCTGTATCACTGAAACTTGGCACAAACCTCTGGACTATTTTTCAATTAACAAAACAACACCCACAGGATATACTTACATGGACAAACCTCGACCTGAGGGTTTGGTGGTGGTGTCGACAAATGAACAAACGCACAATCTCTTTCAGAAATCTTAAATCCATCTCCACTCCTGCCCTTTCAGCCGCTCTTGTTAGCAAATTATCATCTTCCTCTACACCGCTGACTGACAACCCCTCCAACCTCATCAACTACTACAATGAAACACTCTCTTCCTGTCTCGACCATCTGATTCCCACCAAAACCATCCTCAAAAAACCCGGTCTCAACCCCGACATTATGTCAAACTTTCGGCCCATCTCCAGTCTCCCCTTTCTGTCTAAGATACTCAAACGCACTGTTGCCAAACAACTTACCTCTGCTCAAATTACCTTTTTGAATCATTTCAATCTGGTTTCTGATCACAACACAGCACTGAAACACCCCTCCTCAAAGTCACTAACAACATCCTCCTCTCTGCAGATGCTGGTCACCTCACCATCCTCATCCTCCTCGATCTAGCTGCAGCTTTTGACACTATCAACCACACCATTCTTCTCTCCAGCCTTGAATCTTCCCTCAGTATTACCAGCACTGCGCTGTCCTGGCTCCAATCTAATCTCATTGACAGACAACAATTCATCCATATTAACAACTGCACCTCCTCCACTGCTCCGCTGCCCCAAGGTGTCCCACAGGGTTCAGTGCTTGGTCCTCTCCTCTTCATACTATACCTGCTTCCCCTTGGCAATATCATTCGCCACCATGGTCTCAACTTTCACTGCTATGCCGATGATGTTCAGCTCTACATCTCCACTAAATCCATCACCTCTGCCACCCACTCCACTATCACTAACTGCCTCACTGACATTAAATCCTGGATGCACACCAATTTACTTCAACTCAACTGTGAAAAAACAAACATGATCATCATCGGACACAAACCCATCACTAAAACCATTAACAGTTTCTCCCTCACTGTCGACACCTTCACCCTGTCTCCATCCCTTCACAGTCGCAACCTCAGTTTTCTTTGACAATAACCTCTCCTTTGAATATCACATAGAACAAAATCACCAGAACTGCTTTTACCTCAAAAACATCACCCGACTCCATCCATCACTCTCTTTCTCTGCTGCAGAAACCTTCTTTCACGCCTTCATCACCTCCAGAATTAACTATTGCAATAGCATCCTGTACGGCATAACATCTTAAACCTTATAAATATAAATAAACTCCAATACATCCAGAACTCTGCTGCTCGTATGCTGACCCACACCTGTGACATCACCACTCCTGTTCTCAGGAACCTCCATTGGCTCCCAGTCCCAGAAGGAATTAAATTCAAAATCCTTCTCACACACAAAGCCCTCTGATTCTACCTCCTAGGACTAAGCACTGAACCTGGGGTGACAAAGCTTTCTCTGTTGCTGCCCCCTTCATCTGGAACTCTCTCCCAAAACAAATCCGTGACTGTTAAATGTTAAATACTGGCTCTTGACACAAAGTACATGTTTTCAGTTCTGTCACTTTTTTTTATTCATTTTTTTTTTTACATACTTTTACTTTTTCCTTCTGTTCAAACAAAAAAAAAAATTCTGCTATTACTACAAACAGTTCTTACTACAAACAAACAAACTACATAGCAGCTTGAGTTTATCAGCCATAGACAAGTCAGTGGTTTGCTGTCATGACCCTCGCAAACAGCACTGAATGTGTACTGAAAATGCACACTGGCGTTAGGGGTGTGCGATATGATGATTTTTGATCATGGAAGATAAATAGGGCTGGGTGATATATCTAACGATATGATCATGCACATCTAGTCAGTAAATCTGGTTCTGTGATTACCGCTAAATCTCCATCACCTGCTTTTAAATGGAGCGGCAACTAATAGAGAGAGCCGTAGATCGCTGACAAGCTACGCAATTCATATTTATTATTGAAGGCAATTCATCTGGTATAATGAATTGCGATATTGTGTAGCTTGTCAGTGATATATGGCTCTGTCTATTAAATGCCACTCCAATTATAAGCAGGTGATGGCGATTTAGCGGTAATCATGGAAGCAGCTTTACGATTAGATGCGCATGATCATATCGTTAGATATATCACCCAGCCCTAACGATAAAAACTAATTTTTTTATCATAGTCAAGTCAAGTCAAGTCACCTTTATTTATATAGTGCTTTAAACAAAATACATTGTGTCAAAGCAACTGAACAACATTTATTAGGAAAACAGTGTGTCAATAATGCAAAATGATAGTTAAAGGCAGTTCATCATTGAATTCAGTGATGTCATCTCTGTTCAGTTAAATAGTGTCTGTGCATTTATATGCAATCAAGTCAATGATATCGCTGTAGATGAAGTGTCCCCAACTAAGAAAGCCAGAGGCGACAGCGGTAAGGAACCAAAACTCCATCGGTGATAGAATGGAGAAAAAAACCTTGGGAGAAACCAGGCTCAGTTGGAGGCCATTTCTCCAATGACCAGACGAAACCCGTAGTTAAATTCCAGGCTGCAGCAAAGTCAGATTGTGCAGAAGAATCATCTGTTTCCTGTGGTCTTGTCCTGGTGGGCCTCCGAGACCAGGTCTTTACAGGGGATCTGTATCTGGGGCTCTAGTTGTCCTGATCTAAGCTGTCTTTCAGGTCAGTAGAGGTCCTTTCTAGGTGCTGATCCACCATCTGGTCTGGATACGTACTGGATCCGGGTGACTGCAGTGACCCTCTGATCTGGATACAGACTGGATCAGGTGGCTACAGTGACCTTGGAATAAGAGAGAAACAGACAAATATTAGCGTAGATGCCATTCTTCTAATGATGTAGAAAGTACGGTGTTATGGGAAGTGTTTCCGGTTCCGATTTACCTAATTAATGCAGCCTAAAAATCCTTTAACGGATTTGGGTTTTAAAAGCATATTAGTATGTTATGTGTAAGCTAGGTTAAAGAGATGGGTCTTTAATCTAGATTTAAACTGCAAGAGTGTGTCTGCCTCCCGAACAATGTTAGGGAGGTTATTCCAGAGTTTAGGCGCCAAATAGGAAAAGGATCTGCCACCTGTAGTTGATTTTATTTTTTGTTAATTTAGCCACTGTATTGCATAAATACCTGGGGTAATGTTTGTTTTCTTCTAAAAGAGAAGAAAAGTAATCGGATCTAGAAAAAAATACCACTAGTTTTGTTTTCCTCCAGCTGCGCTCCATTTTTCAGGCTGCTCTCTTTAGGGTGCGAGTACGCTCATTATACCATGGTGTCAAAATGTTTTCCTTAGCCTTCCTTAATCATAAAGGAGCAACTTTATTTAAAGTGATAGAAAAGAGAGAGTCCATAGTTTGTTACACATCATCAAGTTGTCTGAGGTTTTGGATATGCTAAGGAATTTGGATACATCAGGAAGATAACTTAAAAAGCAGCCTTTTGTGGTTGAAGTGATGGTTCTTCCATACTTGTAACAAGAAGTAGAATTTACAGTTTTGGCTATATTAAGTTTGCACAGAACTAAATAATGATCTGAGATATCATCACTTGGCTGAATAATTTCAACACTATCAACATCAATTCCATGTGACAGTATTAAATCTAGAGTATGATTTCGACAATGAGTAGGTCCTGAAACGTTTTGTCTAACACCAAGAGTTCAGAATGTCTATAAATGCTAATCCCAATGCATCTTTTTCATTATCAACATTGATATTAAAATCACCAACTATTAAAAACTTTATCTGCAGCCAGAACTAACTCGGATGTAAAAACACCAAACTCTTTATTAAAGTCTGTATGGTACCCTGGTGGCCTGTATACAGTAGCCAGTACAAACATAACAGGTGATTTATCATTAACATTTGTTTCTGTGGATAATGTTATATGTAGCACCATTACTTCAAACGAGTTATACTTGAAGCCTGCCCTCTGAGAAATCCTGAAAATGTTATAAATTGAAGCAACTCCTCCCCCTTTGCTTTTTAGACATGGCTCATGTTTATAACAGTAATCTTGGGGGGTGGACTCATTTAAAATAATGTTATCATCAGGGCCCGGTTTTTCAAAAATAATCCAGTAGGATTTTGGATAATGGATTGGATCAAATCTTGAAAATGTGTTTTTCAAAAGAAAAAATGGATTACATAATCGGATTAGATCACGCAATCCAATCTCGGTTTTGATCCGGATCAAACCTTTAGTTTGGTTTTTTTTTTTAGAACTTTTTTGTAGGATTTGGATCACTTTGATCCAAAAAATCTGGATTAAGCTGATCCCATCAGAAGGGTGGATTCAGCGTGGATTTCATGGCAGAAACGTAATGAAAAATTTAAAAATGTATCAAAAAATACTATATTTGGATCATGCAGTATCTTACAAGATATCCTATTTATTCATAAGGTTTTAATTTTATTTGTTCATCCGTCAAGCTACAGTGATTAGGTAGGCTTTAACGTATTCAGCCTTTCAGTATAGGCCTACATCAAAGTAGAAAGAGTTTGGCCTCATAAAATAATCCAAAAACAATCAATTTTATTCTGTCACTAATTGATATATATATATATATATATATATATATATATATATATATATATATATATATATATATATATATATATTCATCACAATCGAAAATATTTTTTTACATTAAGTCTTTTTTTTTATTTTTTTTTATTCAAAACATCTATACTTGATACTTGTTATAAATATCCTCAATGTACAGTGCTTGTGTTGTAGGTCTCAGATGAGCGGACTGCTGGAAGAGGATGGGGTGGGGTTTTTCTTGTTTTTAGTTTTTTTTTTTAATGTGTGGGTTTTCATTTCAAATAAAAAATAATTTATATTGACCCCACACTGGCTTGTTGCTCTGTACATATCTATAGTTCTACATTGTAATTTCCAATCCTGTTTGAGCACTGGTTATCCAGCATTGGTTATCCAGATTTGGTGATCCTGAAAAGTTCCTATCCGGATCAGATTGATCCAATCCGATGTTGCTTTAAAAAACTGGCTCCAAAAGTAAGATGGATTACGTGACCACGGATCACAAAAAAAGGATCAATCAATTTTATCCGGATTAAACCTTTTGAAAAACCGGGCCCAGGTTTTAGCCAGGTTTCTGTCAAACAGAGTACATCTATATTATGATCAGTGATCATATTACTTACAAAAAGTGTTTTCGTAGAAAGGGATCTGATATTCAATAAGACAAGATTTATCATTTGTTTATCCATATTGCATCTGTTTTTTATTTGTTGAACCTCAATTAAATTGTTAATCTTAACTTGGTTTGGATTTTTTTTGTATTTTCTAGTTTGGGGAACAGACACAGTCTCTATAGTGTGATATCTAGGTGAAAGAGTCTCTATCTGCTGAGAATTAACTGACCTCTGTGACGGGAGGCAGCTAGCAGACGGTCGGTTTAGCCAGTCTGTCTGCTTCCTGACCTGGGCCCCAGTTAGTCAAGTATAAACACTAAGACTATGTGCCATATTTCTAGAGAGAAGAGTGGCGCCACCCCAGGAGGGATGAAGACCATCTCTTTTCAACAGGTCAGGTCTGCCCCAAAAGCTTGTCCAATTGCCTATGAAACCTATGTTATTCTGTGGGCACCACTTAAGAAATCCAGCCATTGAGTGATGACAATCTGCTATGCATCTCATCACCACGGTAAGCAGGGAGGGGACCAGAGCATATTACAGTGTCTGACATCGTGCTAGCAAGTTCACACACCTCTTTAATGTTATTTTTAGTGATCTCTGACTGGCGAAGTCGAACATCATTAGCGCCAGCATGAATAACAATTTTACTGTATATACGTTTAGCATTAGCCAGCACTTATTTGCCAAGATGTCAGGCGCTCTGGCTCCCGGTAAACATTTGACTATGGTGGCTGGTGTCTCTATATTCACGTTCCGTACAATAGAATCACCAATAACTAGAGCACTTTCATCAGGTTTCTCAGTGGGTGCATCACTGAGTGGGGAGAACCTGTTTAATGTTTTGATCGGAACAGAAGAGCGGAGTTTTGACCCACGACTACGCTGCCTCACCATCACCCAGTTGCCCTGCTGCAGGGGCTCTGTTTCCAGAACCGAACAATGTACAGAAATCCCTGAGCTAGATGCATCCAAAGCTGTATATAGAGCCCTAACATTCTTACTGTCCTCAATTAATGTTTGGATGCGTGTCTCTAATTCTTAAATCTTCTCTGTCAGCCTAACTATTTCCCTGCATTTATTACATGTAAATCCCTCATCAGCGACAGAGATAGATAAACTGTACATGTGGCAAGAGGTGCAAATAACAATAGCAGGAGAAGCCATTACTCACCGTGCTTGGTGAAATATTCTTACTGCGGTTGTTTGATGAACTTGTGAAAAATTGGAGCGAGAGAGAGGAGAGGAGAAAAGAAAACAGTGATAGGTTCGAATGAAAATGCTAATGACAAGCTAAAGAGTGCTAACGCTTTGCAGAAGCATAGTACAGTGCTACAGCCCACATTCTATCAGCTGCAGTTCTGGTCCATCATATACTGTACAACGCCACATGCATTCACAGCAGTTATAACTTCGTGCTAGAGTTACTCTTTCGTTATCAGAGTGTGCTTTTAAAGTTTTCATTCATGTTTTGGTCTTACCTGTGCTTTTTCTGAGCGCCGCATACACCCGAAGCGTGTGAGCTACAGCCTGTCAAACAGCGCCTGATTATTGAACTAAGTTATCTTTTGTGCTAATACTGTCAAAAACACAAGATTTACATGTAGACCCAAGTTGGTTATGTCTAAAAATGAAAGTGAACAGTTGAGTGAAAAACGTTCAGAAGAAGAAATTCATTCAGGTTTAAAACCAGTTTTGAGTGAGTAAATGGTGGTATAAAAACAAAACACTATGACAGAAATGACAGGTTGGGTGAACTATTTAATGTTGATAAAACAACAAAACACAAAGAGAAAAATCATTCACTGCTCTTGACTGAAAAAATTTAATGCAGTTGCTATAGGAATGATATATCGGGCCGATAATTGTCATTTTTTAATATATCAGCATCGGCCGATATCCGTGTTTAGTAGCGCCGATTTAAAGTCAGGCACAACTACGGGCAGACCCGTGTTATTGGTGCAGTGGAAAGTGCATGTGAAGCACCCCAAGCCAAAACTTTTGGGAGATTCAACAAAAGTCTTGGGAGATAAAGGAAGTCAAAGAATTTCACTCTGTAAATGGGGTGGAGAAGTTGGCAGCTCTAACAAACACTGCAGCGTGACGTTACCAAAGTAAACTGTCTCTGACATTACTCTGACCCGCTCACAGACAGCAGCGTGTTTGTAAAGACCGCTGTCCTGGAGCTGCCCAAAACGGTGAATGTTCTTACTCAAATTATTCTTATTGTATTTTTTAGTGCTCAAATAAATCACTTATATGATATCTACGTTTCTGTCTAGTGTTTTATAATTGAAAAAAACTATGCAGTGGTACGTTTACGGACTTAATAGTTTGTAGAAGCCTTCAATACTATTGAGAAATATATTTTCTTATATTTGGGGGGTGGGGGGTGTAAACAGTCTCATAAAAATATTTGCACGAGTCTCATTTTTAATGATATTTTATTCAGATTTGAAATAGAAACGCATGAGACATGTGGCTATCAACCCACTACTTTTCTAGATTGCTCCAGGACTCATTTCATGTATTTTTATATCTAATAAAAAAATATTTCAGAGTGGTAAAATTTTTTTTTAAAGCACTTCAGTGTCACTTCAGTGGCCCGAACCTAGAGTACCCCCCCTTCCCCGTCTATTTATCAGGTGAACTCAAAGTGAGGAGATGGAGTGGAGGATGGATGTTGATAAACCGTCAATGGATAGAGGTAAGTCAGCGATATTTATACTATGGGATTAGTTACTTGATTATGGTCCACCTGTGTTGATTAGGCTAAGTATCTGACGCGCTCCTCCCAAATCTTGTTATTAAAAACATAATTTCACTAGTTCACGCTTACATATTATTATATGAGGTATGGTATGCGTATTTGGCATGCAGTCCGGGGAAGGGCTCCGAGCTCGGTAATGGCCCGAACCTAGAGTACCCCCCAAGAAGCAAATGTACAAGAGGACAGCCGCCAGTTTAAAGAACACCCCCCAAAAAATAGCATAGAGTACTGGCGGGGCCAGATTTGATTTTCTTAGAAGTCGTCTCGTTGGCAGGCCGGAAGGGCCTACGTACTCCGGTGGGAGCGACTTAGGCATTGGAAGAGTAGGTTGTTGGCGCCCGGTCGGTAGTGCTCGAGCCGATGCTCAACCGGGAGCTTGTGGCTTTGGAACGGTGAGCCCTAGTGGCCAATTGAGACGCAGGATGACGGATGTCTGGGTCCTCTCAGTTTGGCAGATAAAAAGCTTTGGGCTGGCCGACAAGGAGGACTCTGGCGACATCCGAAGGGAGATCCCGACTCACGGCATCGGATGGATGAGACTCGCTTGCGGCCGGCAAGCATAGGCCCGACAGGGAGAACTCTCGCCAGATGTCTGAAGGGAGCGCACGCATCAGACGGGTAAGCCTTGCCGGACGGGGAGAGTGGAAAGGAAAACCCGACAGGGAGGACTCTCGCGGCATCTGATGGGGCTTTAAACTCAGAACATAGAACAGGTAAGCCTCGCCAGGCAGGGTTAAAAGATGTCAGGGTAGTGGAGAGGTTTTTTTTTGTTTGTTTGCAGGATTTGACGAGAGGTCGAGACTCGTAGCGTCGGACAGTTAAGCTTCGCCTACCGTCAAATGCAAAAGTAAGTTGCGTGGCCGAGAGACTCTTACCGACGTCCGCAGGGAGCACACGCATCGAAAGGGTTAAGTCTCGATGATAGTAGACTGGAAAGGTAAAGGTTGTCTTTCCAGGAGGCTCTCGCCAGTGTCCGATGGGAGCACTCCCGTCAAAAGGGTAAGCCTCGCTGTCCAAAGGATGGAAAAGGTCAGGTTGTCCAGCCGGGAGGCTCTGACCGATGTCCGATAGGAGCTTAGCTCCAGAAACTGAATCGGTAAACCTCTCTGGCTGAAGGATGGAAAAGGTTGTCTAGTCGGGAGGCTCTTACTTTTGTCCGACAGAAGCTTAGCTCCGGGAATCAAACGGTTAAGCCTCGCTGGCCAAAAGACGGAAAAGGTAAGGTTTTCTAGCCGGGAGGCTCTCATCTACGTTCAATTGGAACCCTGACTCCATGCATTGGATGGGTTAACCTCTCCGTACGTAATACAGAAAGGCAAGAAAGGTAGCCGGGGCTTTCACCTACGTCTGAAGGGAGTGTGGCTCCTGGCAACGAACAGGTAAGCCTTGCTGGCCGCAGAATGGAAAAGGTGAGGTTGTCTGGCCAGGAGGCTCTCGTCAGCATCCGATGGGAGCTCGAGCTCCTGGCATCGAACAGAGAAGCCTCACCAACCATAGGATAGAAAAGTTAAGGTTATCTGGCCAGGAGGCTATGGCCGGCATCCGGTGTTTTTTTTGTGAGACACCGGATGGGTAGTCTCTCCAGGCATCAGATGGAAAATTGAGATTGTTTTAGCTGCAAAGCACCCGTTGGTGTTCGGCGAAAGCTTAAATTGCGGTATTGGATGGGTACATCTTGCCATCGGAGGGAAAATTTGATTTAGCTGCGATGTACTCATTGGTGTTCGATAGGTACGTGTCGCAGACTGAAATAAATTTTTTTTTTTTAATCGGGTAAGCTTTGCTGGTGGTCAGATGGAAAGTCAGAGATTGCTTAAGCGGGAAAGCTCTTGCAGCATCTGACAGGAGTTTAATACTCGCGATGTCATACGAGTAAGCTTTGCTGATAGTTGAATGGAGAAGGCAAAGGTTGGCTCAACCGGGAGCACTCTTGCACCGCCTGACAGGGAGTTCAATACTAAGGACGATTTGGTTGTCTACGAGGGTAGACACTGTGAGGCTTACTTGAATAATTGTTTAGCAAATCTGTTGAGCTGCTTCCGATAAAGAGTCAGAAAAATCTTGGTGCATTCATTGTATTCGAAATTAAGCGTGCAAAAAATAAATTGAATTTCCTGTACCAGTGTACCCCGAATAGGTGCCATGAATCAGCGATGTGGTCATTGTCAAATTGTCGGCATATGAGATCGATGGTACATATCAATGATGTAATCGTGCATGGGTGGAGTAAGAGAAAGATTCTTTATTCTTGTCAGAGCTTACTATAAAAACTGTACTAAGACGTACTAATAAACTGACATTAAATATAAAATACTATATTTAAAACAGCTAGTTCATGTAGTTGACACTACTGTCATCTCACTTGTCTGGTGACAAATTTTCCGCATCTGCGCATGGAAGTTATCAGTCTAAATGTTAAAAAAATGTGCAAAATCAGTCAACGGTGCAAAAACAATAGTAGAATTCATTTAAAGTCCAACGATTTAACACTAATATGGATGTAAACGAACGCTTTAAATATAAGGTATTCAAAAACAGCTAAGTTCATATATATGGAGGGAGTTCGGTTGAACTGATGCCTTGGTCATGCACGCTCCGGACCACGTGCCTCATGATGGGACCGACGCGCCGAATGAGATGCAGTCTAACATAACTGTGGCATTAAACTCCGTTAGTGAGAGCTTGTTTAAAATATGGCACGTATCGGATTACCTGTTACAGTACAATGGAATACCTTATATCTGCAACGATGTATGTCTATTTGTGGATAGAGACTTCTTTGCCACCTACGGACTCGAATCATACTTTGAGAGCACAGGCGAGCATGAAATGCAGTGTTGAGATGGGATAACGGAGTAGTTTGATAGCTGATTTATGGTAGGCCGCCTAATAATGATAATAAAAAACATTGATTGGAGAATGAGCCAAATATCGTCTTGGCTATCGTCGATACATGATACTATCACCGCAACCTAGGATGCATGGCATACCTTTCAAGCGGAGGTGATGTGAGGCAGTGAGGAGATACAGAAAAGTCTCCTGCGGGAGCAGACACTGCTTCGGCAGTGGGGAGATGCAGAGAACAGAGAAGTAAAGGGGAGCATGGGAAGCGGAGCGGAGGAGAGATAGCTGCTTGGGCCGCCTGCGGAGCTTGCTTCGGCTGCTATAGATGTTGGCTGCGGGAAGAGTTAAAAGGGTAAGTAACATTTGATAGGGCAAGCTATAAAAAAAAAAATGGGTACCCTACTGTGTTGTCAGCTTAGCAATTGGTTGCCTGATTTGACAATTCCTAAAGCTTTTTCCACATTATTATGTTTTTTTTTTTTTTATTTTTTTTTATTTTCACTTTTCACAAAGAAATAACATCCTTACAAAATTGTGATAATATAATGACAATAACAAGTAAACAAAAACAAAACAAAAACAAAAAGCAGAAAAAAAAAAAAAAAAAACCACAAAATCAGCTCACACCCTAAAAGTAAGGGTTACATAGTTTCTATACACATACATGGGAATTCACTAAGTCGGGAAAAAAAAATATTAGAGATTATAATACCCTCAGATAAATCCTCTTGTCAGGATGGAAGCAATGTCAAATTCAACATATGTCATAAAAGGTTCCCAAATTTTATGAAACTTTCCAGTCTTATCATGTACAATACAAGTCAGGTAATCTAACGACAGATATTCAAGAATAGTTTGATGCCACATCCTAATGGAGGGAGCCTTATCTGATATCCATTTTAAAAGTATACATTTCTTTGCACTGAAAATCAGAATATTAAAAAGCCTAATTTTGCACTTATCAAGACCCACAGGAGGAGACACTCCCAGCAAATAAGTCCTTGGATCTGGAACCAAAGTAACCCCCAAAATTTTGTTCAGTTCTTCAGAAACTCCCCACCAGAACCTCTGTATCTTGTTACAAAACCACAAACAATGAGTAAGACTACCTATTTCTGTCTTGCATTTGGGACAGAAAGGAGAGCAATCAGCCCTAAATCTGCTACGCTGGGAAGGAGAAATGTGAGCTCTGTGAAGAATCTTGAGCTGGATAGCTCTTACTTTATTACATATACTCAGACTCTTTGCATTTTCCCAAACCGTACACCAATCTTCCTCTGTTACTTGTATATTAAATTCCTTTTCCCAAATTATTTTAAGAAAATGAGTGGAAGTGTCAAGATACTCTGATAACACATCATAAAACACTCTTATAGATTTAATCGAGTGCATTTCGAAAAGCTGCTTCTCGATTTCTGAAGAACATACATTAGAAAGAAGTGTTGTATCCTTTTGAATATAATTTCTTATTTGTAAATAGCGGAAAAAATCCAGCCCATCTAAGTTGTATTTTTGGGAAATCTGACTAAAAGACATAAGAATATTATTATCAAAAAGATCTTTTAGTTTAGAAAGCCCCTTAAGAGCCCACTGTCGAAAACGTGAATCACTGATACCTGGGGGGAAATCTAGATTGTTACATATTGGAGTATAAAGCGATGTTAAACATGATTTGCCCTCAAATCGCCTAACAGACTGCCAAGCTTTCACAGAATTTACAGTAATTGGGTTTGTACAAGCTACTCTAACTGTCTTCATTTTTTTAATAAAAAGCAAATTTTGAAGAGGGACTTGTGATTGAAAGGACTCTATATCCAGCCACAATGAAGTTGGGTCTTCAGAAATCCAGGTAGTTATATAACGTAAATGGGCAGCAAGTTGATATCTTCTAATATCCGGAAGACCCAAGCCACCCATATCCTCTGGTAAACGCAATATATTAATCCTAAGGCGAGGTCTTTTATTAGCCCATATAAAAGAACTGAACCATCTGTCTATATCTTTTAATGTTTTCTGTAAGAAAAGAACTGGAATCATCTGAATCGGGTATAATAATCTTGGGAGAACATTCATTTTCAAAAGAGCAATGCGCCCCAGCCAAGAAATAGGTAGAGTATTCCATCTTTCTAGATCAAGCTTAATACGATTAAAAAGAGGAGTAAAATTTGATTTAAACATCTGGTCAAATTTAGGGGTTATATGTATTCCCAGATATACAAAGCCCATCGTAGACCACTTAAATGGGAAAGAAAGTGAACCTGAAGGGACAGTTTGTAGGTTACCAAGTGGCATAGCTTCAGATTTACTAAAATTAATCTTATAGCCTGAGAAGACGCTAAAATCTTTAATGACACTTATGAGATTAATTATAGATATGTCCGGTTTAGATAAGAAAACGAGCACATCGTCAGCAAAAAGATTAATCTTATGTTGCCTACTGGCTATAGCCAAACCATGTATACCTGGATTTGACCTAATTGCCTCAGCCAAAGGTTCTATTACTAAAGCAAAAAGAAGGGGTGATAATGGACAGCCTTGTCGAGTGCCCCTACTGATCCCAAAACTGGAAGAACGTAAGCCATTAGTTATAACAGCAGCAAGAGGGCCTGTATACAACAGCTTCACCCAACTAACAAATTTTTCACCCAGACCGAATTTAGATAATGTATAAAACAAGTAAGGCCACTCAACTCGATCAAACGCCTTTTCTGCGTCCATTGAGACAACAAGACTGTCCATTTTCTGCTCATGTGAAAACTGAATAATATTTAATAGTCTACGAATACTATTTCCAGAGTTACGTCCCTTAATAAAACCAGTTTGATCTTCTTTAATAAGTTGAGGGAGTAAGTCTTCAAGCCTTTTAGCAAGAATTTTAGAAAGAATTTTGAAATCACAATTTAATAGGGATATTGGCCTATAAGAGGCACAATCTTCTGGTTGTTTTCCCTTTTTAAGTATCAGAGAAATATTAGCTTCCCGTAAGGAAGGAGGTAGAATACCATTCTCTAATGAATAATTAAACATTTCTAAAAGAGGATCTACCAAAACATCTTGAAACTCTGAATAAAATTCAGAACTTAGTCCATCTGGACCAGGGGCTTTCCCAGTGTGCAAACTCCCGATTGCTGATAACACTTCCTCCTTTAAAATAGGACCATTAAGAGCAAGCTTCTGATCCTCCAATATAGAAGGTAACTCTATTTTAGAAAAAAACACATCCATAAGGCTTAATGAGTTACATGGGGACTCTGCTTTATATAGTGTTTTAAAAAAGTTAACAAATGTATTGTTAATTATTGTAACATCAGAAGAAGAATGCCCCTGATCATCCTTGATTGAAGATATCATTTGTGAGTCTGCTTTTTTCTTAGTAAGATAAGCCAGGTATTTCCCTGGCTTATCACCATGTTCATAGAGCCTTTGTTTAGCGAACCTAACTTTTCTCTCAGCAGAACTTATATGCAAGGACTCTAAAGCAGAACGTAAAGCAGTAATTTCCTTTAATTTTGCTGACTTCGGATTTTGAACATAATCACTCTCTGCTCGTTTAAGTTTTGTATCTAGAATGTTCTTCTGTTCTATTTGCCTCCGCCTCTTACTAGAGGTGTAAGAAATTACAAGACCTCTTGAAAAAGCTTTAATCGTTTCCCATAGCAGAGACTTATCTTCTGTAGAGGGAGAATTGATAGCAAAAAAAGATTGGAATTCTGACATAAAATAAGAACAGAATTTGCTATCCTTAAGAATGAAAGGGTTAAATCTCCAATTCCTCGTTTGATTAAAAGGACTCTGCAACTTTAAATGTAAAAAAACAGGAGCATGATCTGAAATTATAATTTTTCCAATAGCGCTGTAATCTATAAATTGTAACAGTCCCTTAGGAACAAAGAAAAAGTCTATTCTTGTGTGGCAACAATGTTGTTTAGAATAGAAAGTAAATTCTTTATCAGCTGGATGCTGTGCACGCCATGCATCAACAAAATCCAAATCTTCACATAAAGAATTAATAAATTTAGCCTGAAATGAGGGAGTCAAACCTGAAGGTAATTTGTCCATAAGTGGGTTCAGTTGACAGTTAAAATCTCCTCCCACAATAGAACGAGTAACCTTGAATTCCATCAATTTGACGAATGCATTTGTTAAAAAATCACATTGATGACCAGGGGGAAAATATACATTCATAATGGCGATTTCTTCGTCTTGCAGCAAACCCTTCACAATCACATAACGCCCATTTTTATCTTTGATACAATTTATCAGCCTGAAAGGTAAAGATTTTTTTAACAAAATGGCCACTCCTCTACTCCTCGATGTAAATGAGGAGAAAAAGACATGACTAAAGCCCAGCTGTTGCAATTTAAGATGTTCTTTATCATCAAGATGAGTTTCTTGTAAAAGGGCTATATCAACATTCTCCTTTTTAAGCAATGTGAGAATTGACTTCCTCTTCACGGGTGTATGTATCCCATTAACGTTCCAGGAACAAATTTTAAGCATACTAACTGACATGTTTTATAATAAGGGAGAAAAAGAAGAAGAACAAAAACAAATCCCGACAAAAATGTTTCCTATAGCAGAAATACAGTCCCATGTTAACATCAAAGGTGAGCTGAAAAGTGCAAAACAAAAACAACAACAACAATAAACACGTAACTATAATACAAGAAACAGTACAAACTGTACTCAGATTAGAACCAGTCATTACTCTGAAATGGTTCAAAAAACGCAATTCAGTGTAAAAGGGACCCTGAACGACAAAAGAAAGTTGGTTACCCCGTACCGCTGACAGACCTGCGGACCTTAAACGCACACTGCATGTCCATGTGACAGAGGGCCTAATTTAACCAAAGCCGAAAAGAAGAAAAAGAAAAAGTGTATCTGTCTACATATTGTGGCGTACACATACCCAAGTCCTTTTCATTGCCAGCATGACAAATGAAAACATTCACAGGGATATTCCCTCCTGCGACGACAAGAATTTGTCCACCTCAATTGGATCCTGAAACACGTTAGTAGCTCCTCGATATGTGACCTTGAGAGATGCAGGATAAAGCTGCGCATAAGTGGCACCGGCTGCCTTCAGACGCTTCTTGACCTCGTCAAATTGTTTGCGTTTACGCAAAACCGCGGCTGAAAAATCCTGAAAAATTTTCACCTTGGAGTTTCCGAACATCAAAGCCTTCTCACCGTTACCCAAATCTCTCGCTGCTGCGATGACCCGTTCCTTGTCTACGTAGTTATGAAATCTCACCAAAACTGCCCTTGGATACGAGGATGCCGTCTTGAGAGCTCTGCCTGGAACGCGATGGGCTCGTTCAATCTTCATGCGGCCAGATTTCGTTTGAATGCCCAGAGAGTTCGGCAGCCAGGATTCGAAAAAATTAACAGGGCGATCACCTTCTGCATTCTCTGGGAGCCCAACAATACGTATGTTTTTCCTTCTCCCTCTGTTTTCCAAATCATCCACATGTTCTGTTAATTCCCGAATTCGTTTCGCTAGCGTCTCCAATTTACCCTCGACCGGGGCGGCAGCATCTTCCACCGCGGAAATTCGATTCTCAGTTTCGGTGATTCGTTTTTCATGATCATCTAGCTTCTCGTTCTGTTGTTGCAAGAGCTGTGACAGTGGACTTAACTTTTCATCAATCAATTTCGAAATGTTTTCTGTGACTTCCTTAATAATCTGTCGTGGGCCCGGTTCGGAAACATTGATGCTAGCATCTGAACTAACAGTAGCATTATCCTCACCCTCACGGTTATGCTCTGTCTCTGATTTGCTCGAATTTTTAGTGTTCCTTTGAGGCATGTTGGTCGATTGCTTCAAAAAGTAGGTGTCTAAACTCATAGCAAACTATGCAGCCAGCAACACAAAAAATAATGAGCTCCTCCGCCGAAAATAATGATAAATGAATGTAATAGCCCGCACCGTCTGAATAACGCGACCGTTCTCTAAGCCGCCATCTTGGATCCCCCCACATTATTATGTTCCTATTGTAAAAGCATCTTTCCTCTCTTTTGGCCTCTGGCCTTTTTAGACGGTCTCCAGACGGATACATTTGGAACATTGTTTTCACATTGTAGTATGGACTGTGGAAACAGAGGCTTTTGCAAACGATGAAGAATGTTTAGTCTTGTAAGACGTTGTACAGAAAGACATGATTATGGCAGTAACAGTAGCCCCTTACCAATCACCCCCCATTTTTTGGCATGGAGACATAAATTACATACCCAAAATAAAAAATGTTCTGCTCATGAGTCTTACTCACTAGATGCATGATCAACATTTGTCCACGAGCTGACACTTCAACTTTTACCCTTCAGGAATCTGAATCGTTTTCCTGACATAAAATTACTAAATAACTGTCACGGAACGATTTTTTATCGAAACATTGGTCAAATATCGAAGCTAGAGTCTTTAGATTTCTATTTATGCACGGTTTGTCCAGATCAAGTAAGAGTGATGTTTAACGTGCTGTGAAAGTGAAACGATGATAAACTGGGGCCGTTGGCAATGTTTGCGAGCAAATGGGTTAATAGCAGTTGTGTGCTATTCGCTTCCAAGTGGTTTCTAAAGATATTTACTTGCCTGTTTTTGTATTACGGTCTTAAAAAGTCAACAGAAATTTTACTAACGCTTGCTGTCCTGCGTCAAAACATGAGGGCAGTTGCATTTTGGATTAATTTTGAGTGATCACCAGTGAATGGTGAAATAGGTCCCTAAATACATTGGTCCTGCCAGAATACTTGCATGGAAATTAAAATGTAAAAATGTATGCATTTAGCAGACGCTTTTATCCAAAGCAACTTACAGTGCATTCAGGCTATCAAATTTATTTTATTTTTTTACCTATCATGAAACTTATGTCTGTTCATTTCAGTGAGGTTTAAACATGCGCGGCAAGGCGAATGTAATGTCTTGGACATTCCAGTGTGGATGAAGACTCCACACTCCAGATCGGCAGGTGGCGATAACACACCTTTACACTAGTTTGCCAAAACCGCCATGAAACACTAGTAGAAGTAGAAGACGGAACTGCGTCATGACGTCGTTTAACGAACTTTAGCCGCGAACCTGCTTTTAGCGTCTTCGCCTGAAATTGTATTGGTTTACGTCACGCGGTCTGCGCCGCTAGAGAAAGCGGCCTCAAACCGAGCCTCGGCTGGAAAAAGCCGTGGGGAAAGGCTGACCCGCTGCGGGAAGTGAGAGAGGCTTGCTGCGGTGAGAACTGGGGTGCGGCCCAAGCTTGTTGAATCCAGTGTTAATTTTGACACGAAATTTTAATTTAGTTTTAGTCTTAGTCTTTTGACTATAATTCTTTTTAGTTTTAGTCAAGTTTTAGTCATCTGATTTGTTTTAATTTTAGTCTTATTTTAGTCTACTAAAATTGCTTGGTATTTTAGTCGACTAAAACTGCTTGGTATTTTAGTCGACTAAAATAAGACTAAAATCAATAACAGATTTACTAGACAATTTTTTACAGCTGGTATAGGAAACAAACTTAACCAAAATATATAAAACACAAATTCAACTTTATTTCAACACAACTGTGTCTTTATTTCGATTCAAAAGCTTTTATGCAGCAACAAACACTGTCATGATAATGTAAACAATAACTAGCTGCCAACTGACCATCAATAAAAGAAAAATAACGTTAGGTCCAGGACCTTAAAGCTTACAGCTGAGCTGAACAACAAGTGCATACATTTAAAGTAAATTTAATAAGTTGGCAGCTAGGTGGATAAAAAAAAGTAACAAGATTTTATAAGGTATTCATTTGTCTAGCAATATTGTATGTTTTAAATACTACAATATTGCTAGATTAGTATGTATAATGATAGGATGTGAACATTCATGTTTCACATGACTAATATAGAAATATTTGTGATATTGCCAACAAGTAGAACATTATAAAATATACTAAACATTAGTATTAATCAAATGTATTTATCATGATATTACGTATTAGTATTGTGCTCTCATCTAACTTGAAGAAGGGGCTATTTTACAGTACTTTTCAGTTCGTAATATTTAATGCTACAACATCAATGCACTACAGTATTCCACTTTTGCTTAGCTCAATAAACAAAAGAACATCGTTGTGAAATTACATTTGAGAAAATGTCCAGGTGGCTCGTCTGTAAATGTCTTTTCAAATTGGTTGTGTTCTTGCCACGAATGAGCGATCCGCGTGCTTTACAGTTTGTTTTGTTTTGTTCGTCGTCAAACGTGAAGTGAGCTGTGGACATTTTGTCGCTTTTTTAGACATCACCTCTTCGAATGCCGTCTTCCCGGGAGCTCATTTAAAAACTGAAAACCTTCGCTTCACGTCTCAATAAGTCAGGCTCGGATTGGTTCTCTTCTCTCATGCAGTCTGTTCCGTTTTGCCGGTTCTTTTGTTCATTCCTCGCATCTCTCCCGTCTGCTGATTTGATTTTCGTCACAGTCTATTTTCGTCTCGTCCTTTATTCGTTGATGATAATGTCAATCAATTTAGTCATAGTTTTAGTCTCCATCAGTGCCTTCTATTTTAGTTTTCGTTTCGTTTTCGTCCGCAAAAATATATTCGTGACGAAAATAATGACGAAAATATTTAGTCAACGAAATTAACACTGGTTGAATCCAGCGCTCGCAATCCAGCAATCCAGCAATCCAGCACTCGAGGAGAGCTCGGTCTTGGGCGGCACGATCGTTGTGTCGTGCGAGGCGAGCTCGGGGCTTGCACGGTCTATTTGCCACGACGTGTGGCTTGGAGAGGAGAGCAGCCGTCACGATGACGCTTAATGGTGCTCAACGGCCATGTTTGACTGGGTAGGAATGATCACAGGTCTGGCAAGAGCAGCAGATCTGATAAATCCCCGGTATAGCTCTCTTCGTTGGTAGGATAATTGGGTCTGTGATAAGGTGACAGACGAAGCGAGCCAGCATGTTGATAAACTGTCAATGGATGGAGGTAAGTCAGCGATATTTATACTATGGGATTGATTACTTGATTATGGTCCACCTGTGTTGATTAGGCTAAGTATCTGACACGCTCCTCCCGAATCGTGTTAATAAAAACATAATTTATGTAGGCTCTTCAACAAATGAATCGCTGATCTCTGGTGATGTATTATTTTTTGTAATGGATCATTTTAGGGCTGCAGCTATTGATTCTTTTTGTAATTGATTAATCTAGCACTTAATCATTCGATTACTTCAATAATCAGATGTTTGTGTGTTTTTAAATAACCAAAACAAATAATTACATAACAAAAATTATGTGGCTGTAAAATGATCAAGCATTTGGCTTGATTTAAAAAAAAAAAAAAAGAGGTATTGATTCCAACTCCAACATTTGTCTCCAAAACTAAGCCTATTTATTGCACTTTTTACCCATTTAATGTTTATAAGTGCCAGTGCCAACAATTATATGACAATACAGTTAAGTCAACTTACTGTAAAACATGTATAACTATGAATACAAACTTAAATAGTGAAGACCATTTGGCCTTAGTTTTGTCCTCTTAATACAACATAAAAAAAGGATTGCACCTCCTGCAAATTACCCACCTGAGAACAAAAATAAATTAATATAAAATATCTGTTACCTTAAGTGACTTTTGGTTTCCTTATTTGTTTTTTTCTCTGTTCTTGTTTTGTTAATTGATTAAACCCCACCTGTCTCCATTTCCCTGATTACCTCCTGTGTGCTTAAATACCCTGTCTGTTTAGTTCTTCCTCGTCTGTGATTAATGTAGTATTGTTGTATCCTGATATTGTACATAGTCTATGTTATCAGTGTTACCTCTATAGATGTTCTTTAAACTCCTCTTTTGATTTATACCCTCCCAGTGTGCTTAATCTCTACGCTAGCATACACACGACTGTAACAGAATCACGGACCTAACAGTTTAGCTGCATTTTTGTTTTGTTTTTCCCCCTCTCGGAATGGTAATCCCAGCAGTCCAACTCCTGTGCCTGGAGCAACTGGATCGTTCGCTGGAGGACCATACTAGGAACTTTCTTGATCTGGTGTGCCTTACCCACTTCCCCGAGTGTAAGGCACGCCTACCAGTGAACGGTCCCAGAGAGGATTTTGCCGCTTTCGTGGAGTGGGTGCTGGAGAAAAAAGGATCCCCATTTATAGGGCTGCTCCGATCACGATCGGCCGTGAAGCCGGTTCTCTAATCAGCGGTACATTCCATCAGGTGCGTAATTTCACATAGAGCAGCTGTTACTGCACTGAGCCATTGTCAACTGAGAAGATGTGCAAATTTACCACAGTTAACAACGGCTCTGTGTAGTAACAGCTGCTCTATGTGAAATCACGCACCTGAGGGAATTTACCGCTGATTAGAGAACTGGCTTTACTGATGAGATGTGCATTAACGATTGGCCGATCGTGTTCGGAGCAGCCCTACCCATTTACCTTCTGCACCGCCGAAGAGGATATCTCCAGCCCCACTCCCGAACCAGAGACCAGCTAGCCGCGATCCCGCCGCTCAGAGCTAGAGCCCACCCCAGAGCCCGAGCCAATCACTGACATGTAGCAAGGACTCGAGAGCGCGACTGACCAGGTGTGTGAGCCGGCAACACTGTGCGTCGTGGCAATACTGGTGGAGATCGAGGGCATGGAGGAAAGCCCTGCCCACACTCCCGCGACTGAGGGTGAGCTGAATTCGGTTTCTGGAAGTTATATGGAGGACCTTATAGACTGGTTTGTGGAGGTAAACCCTGAAATGTCTGTTTCTCCGCTGGTTCCCCCCAGCCCTGAATCTCCTGTGTCTCCGCTGGTTCCGTCTAGCCCTGATCCTCCTGTATTTCCTCCCAGCCTCCCACTCCCACCTCCTAGACCAGTCAGCTCCTCTGCTCCCTTTCTGCTGGTTACGCCCAGCCCTGAATGTTCTGTTTTTCCGCTAGTTCCGCCCAGCCCTGAATATTCTGTTTCTCCGCTGGTTCCACCCAGCCCTGAATGTTCTGTTTCTCCGCTGGTTCCACCCAGCCCTGAATGTTCTGCTCCATTTCTGCTGGTCCCATCCATCTCCATCCTGGCTGGTCTCTGGAACACCATCTGGCTCCGGGCTCCTCCCTCCATCCACTCCGCCCTGGTTCCTAGCTCCTTGCTCCCTCTTCGCCTGCCCCATTCCCGCCTCCAGAACCCCCACCCTCCCTCTGCTGGTATTCCTCTTGCGGTGCGAGGACGCACCGTTCCGAGAGGGGCAAACTGTTACCTTCAGTGACTTTCAGTTTCCTTATTTGGTCTTTTTCCTGTTCTTGTTTTGTTAATTGATTAAACCCTACCTGTCTTTATTTCCCTGATTACCTCCTGTGTGCTTAAATACCCTGTCTGTTTAGTTTTTCCTCGTCCGTGATTAATGTAGTATTGTTGTATCCTGACATAGTCTATGTTATCAGCGTTACCTCTACAGATGTTCATTAAACTCCTCTGATTTATACCCTCCTCGTGCGCTTAATCTCTATGCTAGCATACACATGACTGTAACAATACGAAGCCAAACAGGTACACAATGTATCCAATTTATAAAAAAATAAATGTAAATAAGAACAGACTTTTTCAGCTGTAGTCTTGAAACAAAAATCAAAATGTACCTAAATGAGGTAGGTAGTGGGTGTGAAGGTTTTTTTTTTTAAGGCTATTTTCACTTGCAACTTGAATACGTTTACTAAACATCAAAGCTAAACATCATATCCAGTCAAATCGCTTCACGACATGGCTACAAATACAGTATGGGATTAAAATCACCGAACATCAATGTATAGGCTAAGGGTTCGTTACCTTGTTTCAGCGACGCTTGGTGAAACAGCATGGATTCGATGTTTTTGGTTCAGATTGAAACATTGAAGTCGTATTGATGTGGAATGCCAGGTCTACTTAGCAGTAGACACATTGCACCTTGTTCTCTTCTTTTTGTAAGAATGTAATGATCCCAGACTTTAGACATTCTCTGCTGTTTATGAACATCTTTAGACTCCACCATCGCATCAACTAAATTCAAAATGTATCACGCGCTATGGTGTACTTTCTGAACACTGAACAACGGTTCAGATCCCTGTGCATATAGTGCGCGTCATAGGAATTTAACGAGGCTTCAAGGCAGAGTTTTTGCCACGATAAATTTTTGTAATCTAATAACTCAATGAATCGTTTCAGCCCCAGATCATTTGTTGGCAAAAGTGAGACATCAGGTGAGCCACATGATTTTTGTCAAAGAGACAGGTGCAGCTCCTGAGCCATACGTTCCCGACCTCTGGGCTAGGGCCTATATTTGAGATCAGTGGCGGCCTCTTAATTACTTCATCCAACGCTGTTATGTTCCCTGCTGTTTTCTGTGAGCACGCTCTTGATAAGCATCCACATAACTTTCACTAGCAAAAAAACTAAACAAAAAAAAAAGTGGTCGGAAACTAATTACCACAGTTATGCAGTAATGCGGTTATCCTCACAGACTTAGCTACAATCACACAAAGCCAGAACTTTCCCAATCTTTTTTTTTTTGTCTCAAGAAATATCTGCATCCATACGAAACATCAAAAAAATGTAGTATACATGCCAGACCAGCATGTGGCAATGTAATTCTGCCACAGAAATACAATTCAAATGAAGACTTAAACTAGGACTATGCGCATAAACCTCGTCACTAATTCACAAGTGCATGTGTGTCCTAAGTCATCTGCCCAGAACGTCTTGAATGCATGAAGTCAGCCGAAGTGAGGAAAAAAGTGTTATAACAATTAAAATATGGATGCTTTTCTTACAAAAACACATCGATTCGCTACAGGAGGCCTTTATTCATCCCTCGGAGTCATGTGAGGCACTTTTTATTACAGATGCACATGCTTTATTTGCAGTGGCGGCTCCTGCCAGTTCTCTCAGGGGGGGCACATGTTTGCTCGATTAATGAGCATAGTTCACCCATTCAATTGATAAATTAACAGCTAGTTAAAGATGTAAAGGGAACTGAACTACTATAGTATTAATTAAAAATAAACTGACATTAGGATACAATCTCTTGCTCTCCTATGTTTTTATATGCATGTTAACAGCAGCAGCAAATGAAGACAGACCCAGGATGTGGTTTTCCAAAAAAAAAAGTTTTACTTCGATTTCAGTTTAATAAGACATAATTGAAGTCACATAAATCACTGTTTACACAACTCGCTTATATTACTGCTCATTTATATCACATTCCTCACTTACATTACACTGCTAACTTAAATTACTCACTTATATTACACTGCTCCCTACTATCCATATGCATCTTTGCTCTTTCGTGGTTTTTCACCTTCTCCGAGAGATGATGCATTTCGGTGACACCTGTAGTTGTCCATGCAATGTCCGTCATGCTATCGCGATGTAACAAACTGCAGCTGTAAATTAGCAGAATAAAGCGTCAGCTACTTCGCAGCCTATTAACCTTTTTCTCTGCTCATACAACTTCCTCAAAAATACTTGTTTATACGACTTCCCGCCCTTTGTAGATACTTGTTGGATGTTTAAATTTGGTCTTGGTTGTCCTAATTCTTTAATTGCCAATTTATCCTTATTGCTACAACAAATGAATGGTATTTCTTTCAGTGACACAATAGAATTAATCAACGCTGAGGTAACTTTCGCCGTGATGTTGATCAAGTTCAGCTGACAACTGAATTTGCATAGCTGTTTTTTTTTTCACATTTGATAAAGATATTAAAGTAGTTTTTAATTTTTCCCTTGTTGTTAAAATTAAAAATAGTTTTTAAATATTATTGGATGTCACTGTTCCCACCAGTAGTTGCACAAGTTAAGGTTACGCACGATGACGAAAGCACGTTAGGGCTAGCCCTCCCGGAACTCATTGAGATTGCATTGCAGTGGCTGCAGTTCGAAAAAAAAAGATCTTTGAATGGAAGTCTATGAGAGCACTCTAGGCGATTCACAGTTTGACAGAAATCGCCCAAAAAGGGGCGGTACTACACAGAACACGACTCGGCGCTGATTTGACTATTTAGAGGCAGCAAAAACAGTCTAGAACAGTGAAAGCTAGCGTAACACTGTGGTTGAATGTAAAAGAATAAAAATCACTCCCTTTCCTTTGGTGGTGCGTCGCCCAATCACCCTAATGGAGAAACCGCCACTGTTTATTTGACTACTTTTGGACTATTGAACAAAAACACCCTCCTACTCCAATTGTACTGCTTGGAAGAGCCAGGTTAATTATATAAATCAGATTGGATTAATCTGAAAGAAATCAGTCATATACGCCTAAAGGGTTCTTGACAGTAGGGGTGTGACGGTTCGTATATAACCGTGAGACCGACGGTTATAGTTGAACACCGTCATTAGAACTCTATAACCGCCAAAACCGTGTCATTAAAATATTTTTTACAAACATTTTTTATCAAAAATTATTTTCATTTTTTTAGATAGGATCATAAGATGCGCAATATATCGGGAGACATGGTTTTTACCACTTAATGAAGTTTTGTAAATCGTCAGACATGATATTTACCACTTCATTAAATTTTGCTTCGTAGAAAACCTTTCTTAAAAACGAATTTCGTTTTGTACAAATTTTATCTTAATTTTAATAAATGTTTCATCAACCAATTGCATGTATTTTAATAAATAAAAAGCAAGTAAAGCAGACAATGATAACCGTGACATGGAAGCACCAGCGCGCCGCTTGCACTGCACTGTGACCTAGAGCACATCTCATCGCAAATGAAACTCAGCGTAGGCCTATGCCTCATACTTTAGCATTAAATATCTTTGCTGCATCCTTTCTAGAACAGACAATGGCTTTTTTTTGCGGCTCGTATCAGCAAAGCATTGCATCGCCATAGACCGCAAAACAAGCAGTGGATGTCGGGCAGGTGCGGCTTTGAAATTTGCTCTATGATTTCCATGAAGCAAAAAACAAGGACGGAATCTCGAAATCCAGTCATGAAAATGAAACTTGCATTTTAATATGGACAGTCATGGAATTTGCCAAAGTTAGCATAAAATAATCAAATTAAATATCCATATGGACCAGTATCTGTAAATGTTAAGCCGCAAAAGTTGTTTAAAATATAAATCCGTGTTCTGCGCGTCTCTGTGTGAATTAATGAATGGCAGAGACGTGCAGGTTTGTTTACTACATAGACTGAAGCGCATGACGCTTGCATTAATTTCAGCATCTGAGCTTCAGAGTTCTCCCTCCTTCAAGCGATCTGAACTTTTCAGCTCATCTCAATGGACACACAGCGCACCTGTATTTGACACTCTGTAAACTCTTTGTGAAGGTGCACGACTCACCGTCACTTTACTGATAGCGCTGTTTCTCACACATGCAAAGAGAGAGAGAGCGAGAGTCTTACCACGCTTAAACAACACCTTATATGTAAACTATTCTTTGTTGTCTTCTCCTGTCAAAATAATGGATTTAATTTAGAATTATTCATATTCATTTTCGAACAAGCAGAAGACATACCATTTTCTCCGGTAGTGGGCGGAGCTAATGGGCAAATGGCAATGGCTTTTTTTTTGCGGCTCGCATCAGCAAAGCATTGCTTCGCCATAGACGCCAAAACAATCAGCGGATGGCGGGCGGGTGCGGCTTTGAAATTTGATCAAAAAACGTTGGCGCGGATGATGAGTTTTGTGACAGATCTCCTTAATAAATGGAGGTCTGAAATCTCTGCCCCTTTACCGATCAGAGCGCGCGCTGACACGGAGTTAACCCACTATCTCCAAGAACAACCAATTGACTTGGACCCCCCCCCCCCCCCCCCGACGGTTATGTTATGAACCGTCACATTTGACTCACGTCATTACCGTCATCACCAATTCTGAAACCGGCACACCCCTACTTGACAGTGAGTAAAACATGGCCTGACTTTTGGGTGAACTAACCCTTTAATATAATTCTTGTGGTGAACACAAAATAAAAAAAGATATTTTGAAGAATGTGGGTAACCAAACAGTAGCTGATGCACATTTGATAGTAGAAAAAATACTGTTCAACTGTCTGGTGATACACATTATTCAAAATAACATTTATCATGATAACAGAATATTGTTATGTTTTGTGAACAAATGTTCTGTGTGTGTATCATAGCCTTATTTTAGTGACTTCACTAACCATAAATAAACGTTGTTGTTGTTTTTTTCAAACACATCCATACACATCCATGCTGCACAGCATATTATTGTTGTACAGATTGCGATGCTTACATTATCACACTTAAGTTATTAATATGCTTATATATATATATATATATATATATATATATATATATAACACATACACACACACACACACACACACACAAATGTCTACACATTATGTACCACAAACATTCATTAAAGATAAATTAAAATAAACACCAACCTCCTTGTTCCTCGTGTTTTATTTCTGGTTCCTCGTGTTCTATCCTCAAAGTTTCTGGTTCCTCGTCTTTTATTGTGCAGGTTTCTGGTTCCTCGTGTTTTATTTCTGTTTCCTCGTGTTTTATTGTGATGGTTTCTGGTTCACTCGTGTTCTCTTCTCTCTCCTCTTTAACAAACTCCATCTTCACAGCAGCAGATCTCAGTTCAGATGATAAACTCCTCCAGATATTCCTGCTCGCTTCAAAACGTAGCCAATGTGTGGACGAGAATATTACAGGTTTTTACTGAACTGGTTCAAAAACCGTATATATATATTTTTTAAAAATTTTTAGAACCATGTAACCGTTTTTATTAAGACAGCACACCGAAATAACAACAACAGAGAGCGTGATGAAATTTCTTCCTCTTAGGTGTAATGATGTTTGTCAAACAAACATATGTGTTAAGCTCCTCCCGCTGGACTGGAGCGAAGCGACGAGAGCAGGGGCTTGTCAGGGGGAGGCAGTGCCTCCCCTAGGATAAGCCCTGCCTTCCGAGAAATGATCTGTCCCAGGAAACGTTCACGTCCGACTCGTCCCGTCATGGTTGAAAAATAGTTCCAAAATGAAAGTTGAACCGACGTCTTTTACGTCTTCTGGACATGAACTGCACGTGTTTTCTGCACGTCCCTTGATGTCTAAGTGCGTCGTCTTCTGGACGTCTAAATGCGTTGCTGCATAGTTTAAGTGTATAAGCCTGCATATAAAATAACCACACACCCACTGTGTAACATCGTGAAAGGCAATCAATTAGGTTTAACACATCTTGACAAAGATTCAAGATCGGTCCAGTCAGACCTGAACGTCCATAAAACATCTTAATCAAGTGTACATCACAAACAATAACACATTATCTGTGGACGTATGCAAAAAAGAAGCATGTTCTGATTTAGCACATTTTATTGTTTTTGAACAGTTTAGCATCTGTTAACCAAACTAAAATACCAATTACAAAATACTGAATTATTTTATAAAAGGAAAATTCTGTCATTTACTCACCCTCATGTTTCAAACATCTATGTTCTGACGATATTGTTTTCATGTTTGCTTTACTGAGACAATGACGAATAAGAATCTTCAAGATGATACAAATCTATTTAAATAATAGTTTTTCAATGTAATCTTTGTATCCATTTTGTATTTCTGAAATATGTTTATCATTTTCATCAGAAATATTATTTAATGTCGGTCATCACTGAATAAAAAGTGCTGAAATACTCAATCTTAAAGTCCATTATTATTGTCAAAAAGGTCTAGTTTCACAGTATTTGTTTATTCATGTTTTTAACATATAATAATATAAATCAATATTAATTGCATTTATTTTTAAATACTGTAATCATATAAACAATATTAAGAATATTATTAATATTTGAACATGTGGCATGACCACCTTGCAGGAGCCATTGTTGACACTCATCATAAAATATGTTTGAAATCATTGCTTTTTATAAAATCAAAGCAGCGTAAATGATGTTAAACTGTATAGAATCGACATTAATTCAAATATTACATTTCTGAGAATGCGTTAACGTGTTTTCTACTAGAATGTTAAAAGACGGTTTCTTTTTATCATGTATTTTATAAATCTTGTCATTGACTTACACAGTTGTCTTATAAACACAAAGATATTTGGAAGAATGTTTGTAACCAAGCAAATCTCAAAATCAATTAACTGCCATTGTAGGAAAAATTATTATGATCGTAACTTGAGGGTGAGAAAATTATGACTATTTTCATTATTGGGTGAGCTATCCCTTAGACACATTACAGTTGTTTGGCTCATTTCTTGTAATCTCCAATCCTTATCTCTCTCTCTCTATATATATACAGATCAATCAATCAATCAGTCTGGTGAGTAAAGGATTTACTAGCCAATGGCGATTGAATTGCCAAGGTGTCCGTAGAGGGTTGCAACCTAACCAGTAGTCATTATTGGACTGAACACCAAAATGACACAAACTGCAATGTTCTTTATGATGAGAGGAACAATCCCCTCAAATTTTAATGAAGATAAAAGCAACTTTGTCCGAACCATGGCATGTATTTTCCGTGAGGTTTCGAGACTGATCTATTTTCCATTCCAACTTGTAACAAAGAATTTCACAGTGTGGTTCAATAAAGAAATTCTGAGTTTGATTCTGAAATTTAAACAGACAGTGTTTTTAATGATCTCTGAATTTTTTTATTTAATTTTTTGATCTTTTACATCCATACACCATTTTTATTATGCAATAAGTGTCACGGCGCGGTAGAGACGGTGCTGTGGAAAGAACAAGGTCAGGGTCCAAGATGCAGGGAAGATTAATTTTAATAAGAAAGAAACAAAAAGGCCAACACGGCAAAAACAAAACCGAAACGAATCACAGGGACAAGCCGAAATACAAGCACGAGTAACACACGCAATCACAAATGACATTACAATATAGCCAGGCAGAGTGGTGGGTGAGACCAGAATATATGCTCGTGAACAAATTGGGAACAGCTCTGTGTGTGTAAGTGAGTGAGTGGATGCAACAGGTGTACAGATTGAACCAGGTGTTACGGTGAATGAGTCCGGGAGATGGGGAAGTGGTGCCCTCTGGTGGTGAGAGGGAGGCACACCGGGTCCGGACTCATGACAATAAGAAGCTATTTTTTATGTCTTTATTTTGATACATGGTTTTATTTAAAAAAGGAGCTTTAAAAACATTCTTATCAGAGCTAATGATAATGACCTGTATTGTTATACATTTATGTAGTCTTGATTTGGGTGTGTACAGTGGTTTTACATTAAAAGGGTTGTAAATCTAGTTCAGTTAAATATTAGCATGCCATATTCAACTTTTATAAGGTAATTTACACAACAACAAAAATGTGGCTAGTAAAAATGCTGTGTGGCTAGTGGTTTTAAAAGACAACTTGACTGACAACAGTTTAATAACATTCAAGATTTCAAAATTGAGATTTCTAATGTAAATGTTCAAATAAAGCTTTGAAAAGTTTTAATAAAAAGATAAACCTCACATTTCAGCCTTCAAATAATGACAAGATACAAGTCAAAATTATAATTGTTAAATAAACCTGTGATCACAACAGTATTGCTATTCAGAACACTTCCTTTAGGTCAGCAGTTCTCAATCCCAGTCCTCGCGCTCCCCAGCTCTGCAGATTTCACACGGCTCTCTTTAACACACCTGATTCAGATCATCAGCTCCATGCATGAACTGTTCACATTGACATGGTCCCTACATAGTGTTCCTTGCTCCCTACTCTGTTGAAGTTTACCTCACTTCAAAACATTCATTCATGGATTTGTGCTGCACAGCTTCTTCACACACAGACATTTAAATTCACGTCTCACAGAAGAGTATGTGAGCAGAGTGGAGCAGCAACAATTTCCCTGATCAGAAACACAGCTCCGATTTTTACCTGCAAGATGAATTAGTCATTTAAGTATCTAAACTTCTGATTCATCAATCTACCCTGGCTTGGAATATAAGCTTATTTTAAGTGAATGCCATATATCAAAACTTTTTAATACAGTGATCATGTAGACTGTCCAACAATGTCAGAAATATATAATTGTAGTATGTTTTTGTAATTTATACATAATTTATTGGCAAAAATATGTATGGTGATGGTGATGACATTGCAGTTCTGGTAATGACAGTTTGTTGCGGTGATGACAAATCACTGATCATAAGCTATTGTAACTTAAGATCCTAAGTGACTTCAGACCAACAACATAAAAAAGACCAGCTAGTAATCGGTTTAAACATCAAAACATAGTTTAATCTGATTATGGAAGACCAGTATAATTACCAGTATAATTATAGTCTAAACCGAGCGGCAACCTTGCGCTCTATCTCGTGAAGCCAATAAGGAAGTGACTAAAACTGCAATTCATCGACTCGCCGCTTGAGGCTGGCTGCAGAAGAGAGTCAGTCCCATAGACTCCCCATGTTAAAATGCCCAACTTTACAGCAGAAAAAACCATGTTTACAGCCTGGTTCAAAAAATGATTTTGGTCTATATTGCTAATTTTGCCCTCATGACAACTGTGAGGGGGGTGAATTTTTTTGTAACTCATCCGTTTAAATTATATTAAGCCTTAAAGTTCTGCATAATTAAAGGGCGTGGCCACTTGAGTGACCAGTGGACCGCCGCTACTGACAATGCCATCGCGCTAGGTGGGCGTGGCTTCAGCAATCAGCTCCCGCCTTTTTGCCCATTTTTGATTATCCGGGAGAGTCACGCGGTGACGCGCTGCCAAGATGGCGACGGCTCGCACTGCACACTTTAGGCTTCAAAACCGCTATTGAGGAGTCTATGGGTGACGTCACGGACACTACGTCCATATTTTTTTTACAGTCTATGGTCTAAACAGACTATTTAATAATTTCATAGCCATGTTGAATAAAAAAAAAAACATGAAACAGGAGGGCAGTTAAGAACAGGTAAAACACTGAGATAACACATTATTCATATTACGTACCCCAAACAAATAGAATCTAATCTGACACATGGATGAATTGTGTCTTACTTAAACTTTTTGTTCAACAATTGCTTAAAAAATGAAACACCACAAACATGTCATTGATACCAAATCTTCCACAAAACAGACAAAAACTCATCAAACATTCATCCTCTCATCCATCTTGGATGATACTTTATTTCAGACAGAGACATCAAGCATCATATGCCTCTTGGTGACTGTTTTTGGCTCTGGCACGAGCCCCATGAAATCTTCATGCCTGTACCACAGGATGTCTTGTTTTAGAGGCAAAAAAACAAACCAAAAAAACAGTTAACTCCAAGGATAGACATTGTTTTCACCTGGATAGACTCTTCATCGACATCCTGAACAACACCTGGGTAGGCCTCCCCATCATAACAGACCACACACCATTCTCCCACCAAAGACATGGTTATTTCAGGCGTTGTATTGAGCTTCCCTTGGCATGGCTCTGTCTTCATAGTGGTTTTCTGTGCTTTGTTGAGGACCACAGACTCAGGGGCAAAGCAGAGGCAATGTTCAGGAGCTGAGCAGAAACAGCTTAGGATTTGCCAGGTGATGTGGCCGGACTTGGTGGTAAAAAATCTACAAACAAAAAGCACAAGTCATAATTTCACACAACACAAATATAAACTAAATGAAAACCAACACTTTGGACTGTTGTACTGCTTGTGTGGTGTGTGCTCAAGCTTACCTGGTGGATTTTCACCAGTTTCAAGCTGGTCTGGTATAGATCGGTCATATTCTTCTATCTCACTTTCTGTGATGTAGAAGAGCTTGATATTGACTTTTATTCTATCAGATTCTCAAAGAACATTCTCCCATCTGGAATGTCTGTTCCACCAGCAAAAAGAACATCTGCCCTCTGTTTTAAGGATGCGCCTTTCCATGGCCTGCCTCTAGGAAATTCCATGTGACCTTTTTAAATCCTAGCTGAAATGGAACAGAGCTGAGACAGAAGTAGTTCTTCTTTGAACAATATTGTGTTGTTGGTCCATCACTTATCATGTGCAGTGTGTTCAGAGAAGGGATGAGCACTTTGAAGTGAGAGACTACAGGGCTCAGATGTGTCCATATGGCTGAGGCATCCTGTCGCATCCCAGACTTGTTCTTTAGTGCTGCTGTGAAATTTTCCAACAAGTGTTGAATGGTTCCTTGGATTTGCTCCTTTACTGTTAAGTGAGCAGTGATTGTCACCTTATCACCACCTTTCTTTTTCTCTTTGATTTCAGTTTTGTTTTCACCATTCCATCCACTGTGTTTGCTCACCAGGTTGAAATGCAGCAGTTTGTACTTCTTTGTCTTGGCAACGGACACACTCTCTATACATGCAGGCTTTAGTTGGACTTTCACAACATAGGTAGTGCATTACGTTTTCAATTCTGTTTAAGATAAAGCAACTTATCAGCCATGAGTTGGATGTTTGCATGGGTCTTGCATAAACAGGTATCCCTGTCTTGAATGGAGGGTTTGAAGATCCAGAAAGGACGGTTCTCACAGAATTTACTGTATGAGATTTTCACCTGAGGATATTCCTCCTTGAAACTGTGATACAGTCTGAAAAGGGAGACATTGAGGTAACGCTTCTGCTTTTTGAATTTCTGTCTAGTTATGGTGTCTTTTTTTATGATTTGTTTTCCTTAAATTTTCTTTTAATGGTAGGTTTGCGTTCTCATTACTTTGGGGTTTGGACTGAATCCGCCATACCAACTCTTTCATTCCTTGCATTTGGCACATCCCTATTCTGATTCTTTTGTGTATGGATATCAGGAGATTCGGGAGGACTACTCATTGAAAGATAATTTTCTATTTCTCTTTTTTCTCTGTCCTTAGCTCTCTTCCTTTGTTGATTTACTTTCCATCGCTCAATTGGGAAACAAGATTAAAATTTTCCTGTTTCTGTTCTTCTATGATATCTCTCTTTCTCACTCTGCAGATACTGTGCATATTTCTCAGGATCATCTTTCAAATGTTTTCTGTAAGATTTGGACCTCTGGGCAACTGCATTTGGAGCCATGTCACACCTAAACACAACAGTGATAATAAATTAGTTTAATATTCTAAAAACAAATGCATTACCTAATTTAAAATATAGTGACTTTTAATTGGTAAATGTATATTAATTCTTTTAAGATAACATATTCAACATAAATTCTTTAAAGAACAGTAGGTTTAATGTATCTGCCATCATCACCACCACAACCTGTCATTACAAGCACAAGCGGTAATGTGCTGGTAATGACTGTGCCGGTAATGACACTTTTGTAAAAAACAAAAAACTAGCCTTACTAGCAAAGATGATAACTTTGCAAGTGTAGCTAGCTTTCAACATGTACACCATTTTAACTATTAAAGTGATAAAAATAATCCAAAAATGTAAAAAAAATTCAGAAATACAACACATATGGTAATGACGCATAATAAGTGTACATGCCCAACACAAAAAATAAAGAGTAGATTTACTTACTTTTCTGGACATCAAGGCATCAGTCTTGCAGCTTGAAATCCATGTGCTCCACTGTGAAATTAGGTTACCATGGCATGGAAAGTCCCTTATGCAGAGTATGTTGGTAATGACGTCTAAAACATGTGACAGGTAGAAATTAACCAAAATAAAGTACAAAATGCATATATATGCTTAATCTGTGTATGTAGTTTAATAGTTTTATTAGGTAACATTTAATTCATATGCATATTTTTTATTTATTAATTTGTCATCTTGTTTGACATATGGTATGCCATTCGAAAACTCTGGTGGCGGACAACACAGATAATATACCACAAAACCAAACACCAATAAAATGAGTTAAAATCATTAGTAAGACCAGCCATAAAAAAAGTCTAGGCTTGTTTTTGTTTATACTAATAAGTGGTGCTAAAATGTATTAGATTTAATTAGTTTTTAATAAAATTACACCCTGTGGACAGAAATAGGCCCGAATTCTGGGAAATACCCAGTTATAACATGGATTACTGGAACACTACAATTAGCCCAAGTCCATAATAAATGATTAACTGACTGCTCTCAAAAACGTCTCTCTCTACTACAGCAAAGATGAGGGCAAACTACTTTTCTGATAAACCACTTTGAAACTCTCCTCCTATTTTATTTTTTAATATATGTTATGAACAGAACTGTGCTATTTTAAACATAATGAAATACTTCAGTTATGGAGCGGTGTTTCTGATATCAGTGAGCGTGGAGTGGAGCAGGAGCGGGATAGACGTCACCAATGTGTTACATTTGACTGCTGCAGTCGGGGAAAATGAACCAAAAACACTGTTGTTAAAATATGTAAATATGTTAAAATATTCAGATGAAAGTTTATTGCTTATTAATGTATGAGAAAGAATTCAAGCAGGATACATGTCAAGCCAACGAGTCTGTGCTTATATTTTCTCTAAGGTACACAGTATAACACCATATTTTAGATTTGACACCCTTACTAGGTGTGCAGTATTATTTATATACTATGAATATTATTCTAAATAAATTGTGGCATCAGAGCATTAAAAGTTGTAGTCTATTTCAGTAATTTTTGGGGAAAAAGATATTTGTCGGTACACTGATTAAGAAATTGTTGCGTGTTTTATAAATGATTTCCTTTATTTTAGTCAAACTTGAGGCACTGTATTTTCGCTCTCATTATTTTGGCCTAATTAAAACAAGAAATGTACAAATTAAACTGCACAGTTTAACTAAATCCTTGAAACTCTAAAGAATGGACTGATTAATAAAATGTCCTCACATTTAAACTTAAGTTCTCTTATTATAATCAGCAAAATGCACACAGTAAAAAAAAAAGCTTAATTACTTGACAGCTTCTGTGATTTTAAAGGGAGCCTTCTTTACTTGCTTTCATATAATTTAAGTAAAAAAATAATAATTCAGCGGCTTTCGTGCCTTAAATGCAGGTGTTTATCATATTCCTTGCTGTGTGCCTGATGCTGAGTGCGACTCACAGCATTTATTCTTATTTGTCTACTTATTTATTATTATTATTTATAAATTTTGGATAATTGCATGTAAAAAAAAATGTTTACTTTGTAATGCATATGCAAAATGTGAATTATTATTTATATTCAAGTGTTTCAAATCAAAATTAAGCATAATGTAATTGTGAAGGTTGCATTTCTCTCTAAAGGCGCGTCCACGTGGAGAGAGTCAGCACTGGGAATTTCCTCTTGCAGCTGACAAGAAAAAAATTGTTTATTAATAAATAATTAAAATGTCTCCATTTTCACAATTATTAAGCTACTTCTGCCTGTGCTTTGTGGCAAACTTAATGCATGTGCTTGAGCAAATAATATATTAAGACTCATTATGGATTGTAGATGTAAATTTAATATAAATAAACAACTAGTAACTAGGAAAATCTTACGTGGGGGAAGACCTATTAAATACCCTTCAGGGCCCGTATTCATAAAGATCCTAAGAATCCTCTCAGAAAACTCTTAATTTAGCTTAAAAACTTTTACGTAGGAGTCTTAGCTTAAGAGCGATTCGGGATCGATCTGAGAGCAACTCTGAGTAAGGAAAAGACAAATAACTTTCAACTTAGTGAGGAGGCGGGGTTGACCCTGTTGCTATGTATGACACAATCTTTTGAAGACTGTGATTGGTTGGTTGTCCAAGAAGGAAAAAAAGGTATTTGATTGGCTTAGAATGATAAAAATTGTTTGACTCTTTCTAATTACAGTGATTGCCGTCCTATTTAAGTGGTGGTTTGAATGTTGGTTTTAAAGTATCAAACATGGAATCAAAACCAGGAAGGGGGGGGGGGGGGGGCAAACTGGACAGAGGATCAGGGTTTACTGTTAGCCCAGTTAGTGGATGAACACAAGGCCATTCTTAAAGGAAAATGTGGGCCGGGTGTCACAGCAAGGCACAAGAAGCAGACATGGGACCGTGTAGCACAAACTATTAACGTTTCATTCCCCCGCTTGTGCGCACCTATAAGCCTGCTATATTCATAAATGCAGTTTTTTGAGCCTGCAAGGTGGGAATGTCCAGTGAAACGAAATGAACTGCGACACAATAAGATGTTCTGAAAGTGCTGTAATTGTTTATGTGATCACTCTGCTTACAGAAGGTTGTGACAGACCCAAATCATCACTATTGCATTGTTGCATTTTCCCAGTTGCCAAATATCATAATGTCGGGTTTACTTTAATTTATATATTAAATTATCAATTATTATATAATCTATACCATCTTATTAACTCACTGTCATCCATTGTCTGCAACACATTTCTTCTGCATCTTTGTCTTTCTGCTATTTTCTCCTCTGCTAAGGAAACTCTTAAGCCTCTTAAAAGTCCTTGTCTGTTCTCCTAACAAGTTTGACCTCTTTTAAGGGTTAAGATGCTTTCTGAATTACTTTTTTCTTTACTAGGATTTTTTCTTTAATTTTAAGAGTAAACGCCCACATTTCTAAGAATTTTCTTAGAATTTTGTCACTAGGAGCTACTTTTTGCATTAAGATTCTTTATGAATACGGGCCCTGATCTCTGTTAAAGTTTCTAAAGCATTTTATACGCAATTGCATAAATTCTTTTTTCAGAATGGTCTGGAACGGAGAGGTACCTTAACACAGATTTTTCCTCTGAAAAACAAAAACAAAATAAATAAAATTTATATTTTATGTTTTGAGAATGGCCAACCCTTCTCTGCACATTATTATTGCTTCTGGTTTGTGCATTATAAATACAAATAGTAATAACTAATAATAATAATAATAATGTCTCCAAAAACTATTTTTTTAACTATTATCTGTAAAGCAAGTCTATTTCCTAAATCTACAAAAGCCTATAAAACATGTTCATAGACAGATACTTTACTGATGTCTGGACTCTCTATGGGATATAGAAAAACATAAAGAGATGGTATATTCAATATATTGGTTATGAATAGGCTGTGAGAATGTATATTTCACACTCTAAAAAATAGATGGTCCAGATCCGATATATATATATATATATATATATATATATATATATATATATATATATATATATATATATATATATATATATATATATATATTAGTGCTGTCAAAATTAGCACGTTAACGCATTCGATTAATTTGAAATATTTAACGCGTTAAAAAAAAATAACGCAATTAACGCGGTTGCAGTTTTTTATTTCCAGTTGTGGCCTACGTGTGTTCAACTTGCAAAGAAATATGGATAAGACCAAGGAAGGACTTTTAGACGGAAAGTTTCAGTATAAAACTCTGCCGGATTACTCTTCAGTCTGCCACAAGAAACATTACTCTTCATTTAGTCTGCCACAAGAAACAGCAACATTAAAATCATGAACTCAAATGTCATTGTTTAAATAAAAAAAAAACAATGACTGTAACAGTGCGTAAATCAGACCTTTCTGTAACGCTAACGTTAATAAGCTTAAACGAAAATAACGAAATAATTGTGTAGCGGAGTATTTTTTGTACACAGTGCCGCGAACTGTCAATCACTCCTGTACGCGTGCATCACTGTCCTCCTCAGCTGCAGCAACTTGCGCTCTCTCTCTTCATCAAGCTTTAAAACAAAAAGGGGACAAAAAGATCATATTGTCTTTGTGCATAGGCTATAGATTAATTAGATAAATGAATATCTAAATTGTGCCTTGCCGTCTACGGTATGTTTTTAGAACTTAGAAAAAAGATGCTGCAGCCAATGAACAGCCAGCGGGGGCTGCAGGACGACTCAACCTCCGCAGACAGTTTTTAATGTTTATCAGACAATAAATATTCAAGATTTTGCTTTAGTATAACTCACAACGAGTTTCACACACCTTCTCCGGCCACGTTGAGTTGTTGACACTTACAGTGGGAAAAGCGACACATGCGCTATTCACTTGTATAACTTAAGGGTGAATGGGTAATGTAGTTTCTGCTCTGGGTGGGATGAATTAGGAAGCTTGCATTGTGAAGGGCGCTCTGAAAATCGGCAGTGCAGGTAAAAGATTAAAACCTCTATTAAAACAGATGTCCAAATGAGCGTACCGGTACGCTACAAGCACGTTCTGGGCGCACGGAGAGGTGGCGGTACGCTCAAGAGCTATATTTGGAAGTGGCGGTACTGAGTACCGGTGAGTACTGGCCCACTTAAAGCACTGGCAATGACTATACTGTGGAATTTTTTTGCAGTCCACTTAGAATTCAACATGGAAATCATTTTTGTTTTTTATTGGCATTGATTGTTTTGAAATTCAAATGGTACTTACATGCCTGTGTTTTTATTTCTGTAATAAATATGGCTTTCAAGCCAACAGTTAATTTGGAGGATATTGATGGTTTATTGCAGGTATGTTGTTTACATGAGAAAATCTGTGTTACAAGTTAAACACAAATTCCAATAAACAATCATATTTTGAATTTAAATAGTTTCTTTGTCTTGAGTTTACATTAATTATTTACATTTTACATTTACATATCCAAAAAGTTTCAGTCTTTTAATTGCGATTAATCGCGATTAATTTTAAAAAATTGTGCGATTAATTAGTTAATTTTTTTTAGTTAATTTTTTTTTAATTGACAGCACTAATATATATATATATATATATATATATATATGTAGCAACAATCACTTTCTGGGGAATAATTAACTCAAATGAAGTGAATATTCATGAGTCTATGAATATAACCTGCTTATTTGCTTACAAATATTAAATTACCCAAAGAGGGTAATCTAGACAATCTGTTCGTCCCACGAACTGGAAGCTAGAATTCCTTATCAAAATTCAATGAAAATACCCTTCTTACAAACTCCAAGAAATATTAATCTTCTGATCAGGAAAAACAATATTTTCTTTGTCTGTACTACTTAGATTACCGAAATTAATTAATAGAAAACAAAGCTTGTAGCTTAGATCACACGATTCAGGGACTTAGATCTCAATGAGCAATAAATGTCGGGTCTCGGGGCTAATCACCTGCCTTTTGTGTGTGTTTGGGTCTCTTGTCAGCTCACCGCGTCTACCTGTTCGAGTTTTCCCCGCCCTCCTTGTTTCAGTGTTGTGAACCCTAATTACTCACCACCTGTTTTCTATGTTCTTCTAATTTTATCCCCTTATCAGTCCCCGTGTTTCTCTGTCTATTGTCAGACTGTTGTTACTCGTACCAATAGCTCCGATCTTCTAGTTATTCTTGGCACTCACCTTTGTCGTGTCTTGTCCTCAGGCTCCAGTGTGTTTAGCTGTTTTCTCTGCCCCCTGTTCCCCAGCGCAGAGCTCTTGGAAGCTTCAGTGTCATCCCTCCGGTCTCAGTGGTCGTACAAATAACTGTGGAACGTTACTCATCGGTTTGATTCATCTGCTTCGACTATTCTCCCAGTCACTACGAGTAATCCTGTGAACGTGACTCATCTGATCTACCTCCTCTGCTTTAAATAAAGCCTAGCGTAAACCCGCATCTGAATCCTGCCCATTTTCTCCTGACAGATCAGTCTGACCATATCATGGATTCAGCGGGATCTGATCCACTCCGCTCGGCTCTCGTGCAGCAGGGAGTTTTGTTAGGACAGCATGCCACCCAGCTCAACACCACCGCGCAGGATGTGCACGCTCTCAGTGCCCGAGTCTCCGAGCTCCTCACACGGGTGGACGACCTTCAGCGAGAGGCAACAAACCGGGGGTCCGTTCTTCACACCGGTATGGCCCACGAGTCCGAACCTCATGCCAACAATCCGCCGGTCTATGATGGCGATCCTAACGCCTGTCAAGCGTTTCTCTCCCAGTGCTCGCTGGTGTTTTCTCTGCAGCCCCGGCGTTACGCAAATGAGGAAGCCAAGGTAGCGTACGTCCTTACACTTCTTTCGGGCCGTGCCCGCGAATGGGGAATTGCCGTATGGAGATCGCGGGCTCCCTGTTGTGCTACCTTCACTGATTTTAGTCGAGAGATGGCAAAGTTATTTGATCGCTCAGCTCAGGGAGACGAGGCGGCGGCCCAGTTGTCGCGTTTGACTCAGGGGAGGAGCTCTGTCACGGATTACGCCATCCAGTTCCAGACTTTAGCGGCGGCGTGTGGCTGGAATGAGAGCGCGCTGCGCGCTCGTTTTCTTGAGGGGTTGGATTTTCAAATTTCTGATGAACTCGCGGCCATAGAGCTCCCGCGGGAATTGGATAATCTCATTAATCTCGCGCTCCGTATTGAGGGCCGTCTCAGCCGCCGCCGCAAACAACGGCAAGCGCCCGCCCCGTGGCGCCACCTAGAGTCCTCTTCAGCCAGTTCAGCCAGTTCTGCCGGCCGACAGCCCTCGGAGGAGGAGCCCATGCAGTTGGGTCGTTTACGGCTTACACCACAACAGAAGCAGGAGCGTCTGTCATCGGGGGCGTGTCTATACTGCGGCAGGGGAGGACACTTCGCCCTTCACTGTCCGTTAAAAGCCAGGGTCCACCAGTGAGGCGGAGAGTCCTGGTGGGCACGGTTCTTAATTCAAGCTCTCCCGCAGCACGGACTCAGCTGCCGTTCCAACTCTCTTTCCAGAGTCAGTCTCACACTGGGCTCGCCCTTGTGGATTCAGGGGCTGAGGGGAACTTCCTCGATGCTGCTTCTGCTCAACGTTGGAAAATACCGCTTATTCCTCTGGTTAGTCCCGTATCAGCATGGTCTTTAGCTGGCCGTCCCCTCACCACCATCACTCACATCACCCCCAAGATAAGCCTTCATATTGCTGATAGCCATAGCGAGCTGATTGAACTGTTTATTATTGATTCCCCTAAGGCTCCTTTAATCCTGGGGCATCCGTGGTTACATAAACACAACCCACACATTGACTGGGTCAACAATGCCGTTTTAGCCTGGAGTCAGTCTTGTCACGTGTCATGTTTGGGTGCTGTTTTTCCTCCTGTCTCTGTGTCTTGTGTTCCTCAGGAGGATCCCTCTGACCTGTCCGGTGTCCCCGCGGAGTACCATGATCTTCGGGCGGTCTTCAGTAAGGCCCGGGCCACCTCGCTACCCCCGCATCGCCCCTACGACTGTGCCATTGATCTTCTCCCGGGCGCTTCTCCGCCTAAGGGTCGGTTATACTCCCTTTCGGGTCCTGAGAGAGAGGCCATGGACAAGTATATACGTGAGTCACTCCAAGCTGGCCTCATCCGCCATTCCTCCTCTCCCGCTGGTGCAGGTTTTTTCTTTGTTCAGAAGAAGGACGGCTCCCTGCGCCCCTGTATTGATTACAGAGGTTTGAATGACATTACTATTAAGAACAGGTACCCCCTACCTTTAATGTCTTCTGCTTTTGAGTTATTACAGGGAGCTCGGGTCTTCACCAAGTTAGACCTGCGCAACGCCTACCACTTGGTGCGCATTCGGGAGGGGGATGAGTGGAAGACGGCATTTAACACCCCTTCGGGACACTACGAGTACTTGGTTCTTCCGTTTGGTCTTACCAATGCTCCAGCCGTTTTCCAGGGACTCGTCAATAGCGTGTTGGGTGACATGATCAATCAATTTGTCTTCGTGTATTTGGATGATATCTTGATTTTCTCCTCTTCTCTCCAATTACACTTCCAGCATGTCAGACGGGTTCTCCAGCGGTTGTTAGAGAATCAGTTGTTTGTCAAGGCGGAGAAGTGCGAATTCCACGCTGAGTCTGTTACGTTCCTTGGCCACATTATTTCTACGGAGGGGATCAAGCCAGATCCCGCTAAGATTGAAGCTGTTGCCCAGTGGCCGGTTCCTGACTCCCGGAAGGCGCTGCAGCGATTCCTGGGTTTCGCCAACTTCTACCGGCGATTCATCAGAAATTTTGGTCAGATTGCTGCACCGCTCACAGCCCTAACTTCAACTAAGGTGTCCTTCAGATGGAACCGGGAAGCGCAGGTAGCCTTTGACATTTTAAAGTCCCGTTTTGTCTCTGCACCTGTTCTGTTGGTTCCAGATCCTGAGGCCCAGTTCATTGTTGAGGTTGATGCTTCGGACGTCGGGGTTGGCGCAGTTCTATCTCAGCGTTCCCTCCACGATGGGAAGCTCCACCCTTGTGCATTCTTCTCTCGTCGTCTCAGCCCTGCAGAACGTAACTATGACATCGGCAATAGAGAACTGTTGGCGGTACGATTGGCTTTGGGTGAGTGGCGTCACTGGTTGGAGGGGTCAGTGCAGCCCTTCTTGGTCTGGACGGATCACAAGAACCTGGAATACATCCGTTCAGCCAAGAGGCTGAGCTCGCGCCAGGCCCGTTGGGCACTCTTCTTTGCCAGGTTCAACTTCACCCTCTCGTACCGGCCGGGATCTAAGAACACCAAACCCGATGCCCTCTCTCGTCTGTTCGGTGCTCCGGGGGGGGAGGTTGCGGCCGAGGCCATCCTTCCTGAGGGGGTGGTGGTCGGGGCTCTTTCATGGGGTATCGAGCAGCGAGTTGAGGAGGCCGGTCGAGGGGTGCAAGTGCCAGGGGAGTGTCCGGCGGGCAGGTTGCCGGTGCCGGCTGCGCTGCGCTCTGAGGTCCTTGAGTGGGGTCACTCATCCAGGTTAGTCTGCCATCCAGGGATTCGGAGGACGTTGTCTGCCATCCGACAGCGTTTCTGGTGGCCTACTATGGCCGCAGATGTTAGACAGTTTGTGTTGGCCTGCCCCACATGTGCCCAAAGTAAGCCGGTCAATCGCCCTCCTGATGGTCTGCTAAACCCTCTCCCTATCCCTTCTCGCCCTTGGTCACACATTGCCCTTGATTTCGTCTCAGGGCTTCCTCCGTCGAAGGGTAACACTGTTGTTCTCACAGTGGTGGATCGCTTTTCCAAAGCGGTTCACTTCATCCCCCTGCCCAAGCTGCCCTCCGCCCGGGAGACCGCACAACTGGTGGTGGACCACGTCTTCCGTCTCCATGGGTTTCCGGTGGATGTGGTTTCTGATAGGGGTCCTCAGTTTGTCTCCCGGTTCTGGAGGGAATTTTGTAGACAGATTGGGGCCTCTGCTAGTCTGTCTTCAGGGTTTCATCCCCAGACCAATGGGCAGTGTGAGCGGGCCAACCAGGATCTAGGAAGAATGCTCCGCTGTCTAGCGTCCAACAATCCGAGTTCCTGGTGCCAGCAGCTCTCCTGGGCAGAGTACGCTCATAACACGCTTCCGGTGGCCGCGTCAGGTATGTCCCCCTTTGAGTGTTCTGTTGGTTATAACCCACCTCTGTTCCCGTCACAGGAACCCGACGCAGCGGTTCCATCCGCCCTGGCTTTCGTCCAGCGCTGCCGTCGCACCTGGGAGAAAGTCAGGAGGATTCTGGTCCAAGCCTCTGGCCGAACCAAGACCGCAGCTGATCGTCGCCGGTCCTCTCCTCCCGCCTATGTGTGTGGTCAGCGGGTTTGGCTTTCTACCAAGGATCTGCCTCTCCGGGCGCCTTCTCGTAAGCTGGCACCCAGATTCATTGGGCCATTCCGCATCACCAAGGTGGTTAGTCCGGTGGCGATCAGGCTCAAGCTCCCTCCCACTTTTGGTCGGGTTCATCCGGTGTTTCATGTTTCCAGGGTCAAGCCGGTGTTCTCTTCCCCCCTTAATCCTGCTTGTAGTCGGCCCACCCCCCCGCCCCCTCGTCTTGTGGATGGATCTCCTACCTATACGGTTAAGAGATTACTCGATGAGCGGCGCCGCGGCAGGGGGTTTCAGTATCTTGTGGACTGGGAGGGGTATGGTCCAGAGGAGAGGTGCTGGGTGCCGTCCCGGGACATTCTGGACCGCTCGTTGATTGAGGACTTCCGGCGGCATCGAGGTAGGCCCCTTCCTAGAGCGTCAGGTGACGCTCCTGGGAGGGGGGGTACTGTCGGGTCTCGGGGCTAATCACCTGCCTTTTGTGTGTGTTTGGGTCTCTTGTCAGCTCACCGCGTCTACCTGTTCGAGTTTTCCCCGCCCTCCTTGTTTCAGTGTTGTGAACCCTAATTACTCACCACCTGTTTTCTATGTTCTTCTAATTTTATCCCCTTATCAGTCCCCGTGTTTCTCTGTCTATTGTCAGACTGTTGTTACTCGTACCAATAGCTCCGATCTTCTAGTTATTCTTGGCACTCACCTTTGTCGTGTCTTGTCCTCAGGCTCCAGTGTGTTTAGCTGTTTTCTCTGCCCCCTGTTCCCCAGCGCAGAGCTCTTGGAAGCTTCAGTGTCATCCCTCCGGTCTCAGTGGTCGTACAAATAACTGTGGAACGTTACTCATCGGTTTGATTCATCTGCTTCGACTATTCTCCCAGTCACTACGAGTAATCCTGTGAACGTGACTCATCTGATCTGCCTCCTCTGCTTTAAATAAAGCCTAGCGTAAACCCGCATCTGAATCCTGCCCATTTTCTCCTGACAATAAAACAATTCAATTCAAGCAGATTATAGGATTTAATAAAAACAGACTAAAGAGTACATAACTACCATTCACACGGAGTAAATATGAGTATATAGCAAAACGAAAGTACAATATAAAAACAAGATAAACAAACAAGAATAGTAATAATATAGATGAGAGAGAGAGAGAGAGAGAGACAGAGAGAGAGAGAGGGAGACAGAGAGAGAGAGAGGGAGAGAAAGTGAAAACCAATCTCAGCGTGACAATTTCAAACAGTTAACTTTGCAAGAGACCCCAAGGCATTGAATAATTTCACAAACATGGAATAGCCTAGACAACCTTAAACAGCAATTTTAGTTGCGATATAAGAAAGTACTTGCTTTGATCTGGCTCTTGTGTGTAGCTGGGTCCAAATTGTCCGTCGCTGCGGCTTCAGTGTGGTCCTTTCCAGAGCAGATGATGCGTGAGCTCGATGGTTAACGCGAAGGTAAACTTTACCACAAGATGATTAGACTTAAGTTCGTTTGGCTCGTGAAGACAATTGAACGAAGTCAAATATCAGAAGACAATAAAGAAAAACTAAAATGAAACGAAAAGTAAAGAAGAACAAACAGAGAACTTCTTGAAGTCAGGTTTCAAAGCTGGGAACCCTCTTTTCTCTCTGGCAGAATGCCAAGAATACAGGTTTCCCTGAGCTTTTACGTAAACTTAGGTTTACACCTATCTTCCAGTATGAGCCAATGAAGTGTAAGAAACTGAGGCGGGAAAAATCTTCTTTGTTTGCTGATCTCCGCCCACTGGTCTAATTTATGGCGATGACAAAATTAAACATTTTTCTTAAGCAAGATCGTTCCTCTATAACAATGCATCTTTTTGTAATTTGCTATCAAGATTAGTTACAGTCGTGTTTTTATGATTATACAGACACCAAGAACTATGATTTTACCAATCAAGTATACAGAGATACAGAGTTATTCTTAACTAAATGCATATAAAGTGTGCATTAAACACACAGTAACATTCGTATATTCCACTATGCAGCATAGATACATTTGACCATAAAAAGGGAGACATTAAAATACATTTAGAGGTAGTTTTATAGTAAAAAGGTCCATGGGCTAACCAAAAATGCCTGTGCCTGTTTGTGAATGTGTGTGCGTCTTGTGAATATGTGTGCGTCTGCTTCGCTGGAATGTGTGATAGCGCCGTGAGTGAAAAGGGCGGGTGTTTGTCTTCCCTCTGAAGTTCGATATTGTATCTCTGGATAGTCTCCAAGGCGTTATAACTCTCATCCACTCTCATCCGGCGCCCAGGGAGGTGAGTTATGTTGGAAGAGGGTTGTAAAACAAAGGTCCTTGTTTTTCTTTAACTACATTCTGGTCTTTGAGTGTAGAATGTGTTTAAGAGTCAGGATTCATTAATATGGAACAGATGGTTGAATACCATCCGCTCATTGGTGTTACAATATATATATATATATATATATATATATATATATATATATATATATATATATATATATATATATATATATATTCTTATTCATTTTTAACACATCTTTAGTTATGTGGTGGCACAGAGTTGGACCCTTTTGACTCCACACAGAAACAGTAACGCATGCGGCATGACATCACTTTGTTTTCAAGAGCTGGTGTGAATAAATATAGTTTCAAACTCAAAGAGACATGATAGTCTGCGCATGACCTGATATTTCATTCGGACCCAGAATACAGCGAGATGAACATCACAGAGCGCTAAACTCTCATGCAGTGTGTGTTTCATTCATACTCTAAGCCGGAGCGCGCTCTCGCGCTGATATCAGGAAATTCCTAATATGGACAAAAGCGTCCAGCTATCGTTGTGGTGCTCACAGGACAACAGAAACTTATGCAAACACGAAGACCTTAATATATGATCACGACAATAAATTGTTTTTCAAGTCATCTCCAGCAGGTGATAAATAAAGTATATGAACAATGCAATGCTAATTGACATAGCATTTATAACAGTATAGAAACTATTCTGCCTTATGTGATAAACAGTGTTTGTAGTATATAAACAAATCATTATTATTTGTTATTGTCCAGCATTTATAGATTTCTAAGCCAATTAAAAGCTAGAAATTAGAGAAAAATGAAAGTTGCCTATACTACCATGTAACGAATTAAAACTTCCTAATCATCGGAAGAAGGAGGCGGGAACCGGCGGACAATCAAATAACATTTTAATAATTCAAAATAAACACAAAACCGCGAGCCAGCCCCTCACGGACAACTGGTGCGCTCAAATAAAAACCAAAACACAACTAAAAGCCCAAGACTGGTGCTCTCTCGTCCTTCACTGATGTCGCTCCAGTTTTATATATCCTTCCATCTCCTACGTGGGACTCGAGACCCGCGGTGGGACGCAGGTGTCGCTGATTTCCCAATCATTTCGCCGGGCCTCATTCCTTGTTCCCACGTCCCTTGGCCCCGCCCCACTCGCCACATACCAGTCAGAAGTTTTTGAACAGTAAGCTTGTTTAAGGTTTTTTTTTTTTTTTTTTTTTTTTTAAAGAAGTCCCTTCTGTTCACCAAGCCTGCATTTATTTGATCCAAAGTACAGCAAAACAGTAAGATTTTGAAATATTTTTACTAGCCTATTTAAAAAAGCTGTTTTATATTAGAATATATTTCAAAATGTTATTTATTGAACATCCTGGATCAGTTTTTTCGCTCGTATTTTATAAAAGTAACGGATCAGGACTCGGTATCGGCAGATACTCAAAATCAAATGACTCGGACTCGAGGGCAAAAAAACTGATCGGGACATCCCTAGTAAGGCAGCTTCCTCTGAAACTAGGTAATAATAACTAATAAACTATATTGCGCTATACAGTAGTCAACATTTGAAGTGAATCAAAACCTTTCTTCAACATTATGACGAGGCAATTGTTCTACTTTGGCTAAACCTGCTCTGCAAGTTTGAAACCCTCATAAGACACTGTCCATATGAAAGAGAGCTTTTTGGCTGTGAGGAATGATGTGTTTACATGTTACTGTTTTGAAATGCGCTGGCGCCGATACAGGATGGCTCCATCCGTGACGTGCTCTGCAGTTGTTTTTGTGTTTTTGTTAGTTTGCCTTTAGTTATATTCCTGCAATCAGTTTCACCAGGGATGAATTGCTGGAAATTTGTCAACACACATCTCCCGATATATTCAACCTTGTGAGACTCAGAAAACGCAGATTTCGAACACCGTTGTCTAGCATCCATCTGGCGAATCTCCGCTCTCTACCCAGCAAAACGGAATTCGGAAAAACTCTTTCTGCTCTCTCGGACAAATAAGGATTTCTCACACTCTGCTGCTCTGTGTTTCACGGAAAACTTGGCTGAATGACGCCATACCGGACAGCGCGCTCTATCTGCCGGGCTTTATGCTGTTCAGAGCAGACCGCAACACAGAATCAATGGGCAAAGCACGCAGTGGCGGGACATGCTTTTACATAAATGAACGGTGGAGTACAGATGTAACTGTGTTAAAGAAGATGTGCTTCTCAGATCTCTAAACATTCCTCATTAACTGCTAGCCGTTCTATTCGCCGTGGGAGTTTCACTCGTTCATTCTGGTGAGCGTCTACATTCCTCCGCAAGCGCACATAAGTCTGGCTTTACAGAAACTCGCTGATCAGATCACAGAGACAGAACAACAACATCCGGAGTCCATTTTAATCATTCTTGGGGACTTTAATAAAGCCAATATCTCCCGTGAAATGTCAAAATACAGACAACACATCACTTGTCCCACCAGAGACAGTAATATATTGGATCACTTTTACACCACAATAAAGGATGCATATCACTCTGTTCCACGAGCAGCTCTGGGACGTTCTGATAACTGTCTGGTTCATCTTATACCAATCTACAGGCAGACACTTAAATCAGCTAAACCTGTATTAAGGACTGTAAGAAGATGGACTAATGAAGCAGAGCAGGATTTACAATCTTGTTTTGACCTCACTGATTGGAGTGTTTTTGAAGCTGCTGCCACCGATCTGGATGAACTCACAGAGACTGTAACATCTTACATCAGTTTCTGTGAAGATATGCAGCCGGCAGCCATATCGCCCTGGAGCCCAAGACCGGTTTCCCACTGAAGCTAAGCAGGGCTGAGCCTGGTCAGTACCTGGATGGGAGACCTCCTGTAAAAACTAGGTTGCTGCTGGAAGAGGTGCTAGTGAGGCCAGCAGGGGGTGCTCACCCTGTGGTCTGTGTGGGTCCTAGCGCCCCAGTGTAGTGATGGGGACACTATACTGTCAACAAGCACCGTACTTCGGATGAGACGTTAAACCGAGGTCCTGACTCTCTGTGGTCATTAAAAAATCCCAGGATGTCTTTCAAAAAGTGTAGAGGTGTGACCTCGGCATCCTGGCTAAATTCGCCCATTGGCCTCTGACCATCATGGCCTCCAAACAATCCCAATATCTGCTGATTGGCTTCATCACTCTGTCTCCTCTCCACCAATAAGCTGTTGTGTGGTGGGCGTTCTGGCGCAATATGGCTGCCGTAGCATCATCCAGGTGGACGAGGAGGTACCCCCTTACTATGTAAAGCGCTTTGAGTGCCTAGAAAAGTGCTATATAAATGTAATGAATTATTAAATTAAATTAATCAATTATATGTGTATTCCTACCAGGACTCAACTAAATTACAACAGTGACAAACTGTGTCTCATTGCAAAACTCAGACAGCTCTGTCAGGCCAAAGAAGATGCTTACATGAATGGGGACAATGTCCTGTATAAACAGACTAAATACACACTGGAAAAGGAGATCAAAGTGGCAAAGAGGAATTATTCTGGAAAAATAAGGACTCCGTTCACTTCCAATGACCCAGCATCAGTGTGGAAAAGTCTAATGGAGATCACCAATTACAAGACACCACACCCCAACACTGTGGAGAATCAACGACTGGCAGACGATCTGAATGAGTTTTACTGCAGGTTTGAAAGAAGAACACCCATCCCCTGCCCTGAACGCCTCCCCATACAACCATTCACACCATTGACAACTCTTGCAACCTGCCCTGGTCACCTGTCCAAACAACCGTTCACACCATTGACAAGTCCTGCAACCCGCCCTGATCACCTCTCCAAACAATTCAAGTTTTTTCAAGTTTTTTTGTATAGCGCTTTTTACAATACAAATCGTTACAAAGCAACTTTACAGAAAATTTAGTTTCTACAATATTTAGTAGTAGCTTATGGTGGTGACTGTCAGTTTGTGCACGTGACAGGATTTTTAGAAAAAATGAATACAAGACGTAGTCAGCTAGACGATGAACATAATTAATATTATTAATTAATAATTATTATATGATGCAGTCACACATGTAGCAATGTAACAACCGTTCACACCATTAACAACTCCTGCAACCCGCCCTGAACACCTCTCCAATCAACCGCTCTCACAATTCACACCTCCAGGATCCCCCCTCTCCCCCACACCTGCTATACAGATAAGCGAGGATGAACAATGGCGGAGTTTCTCCGCGTCTAGAAAGCGTCTGCGCTGCGGATAATTTCAGAGAGATAAGAGCTTTAACACCGGTATTAAAGACTTTTTAAAATAGGTTGAGCTCAAAACTCAGCAGCGAGCGTTTGAAATAACTTGATCCGATGTGGATTATAATCACTAAACAAGGCAGAAATATTTATAAGCGATGTAAAAGACTATGCACGCTAAACATTTATGTTACCATAGTAAACATGGTAAATATGACCGCTTGGATAAATCAGACGTCACCTTGTTCTCTATCACAATTGTGTATTTATTAAGTAACATTTTATCTGTTGTATCGTTTCAAGAGTTTAGCTCCACGTTGCATATCATCAAAATATAATAATGATTTTAGTTTGGGAGCTTTTATAAAAATAGAGAGTCTGCGCTGAGGATCATTTCAGAAAGATAACAGCTTTAACACCAGCATTAAACACTTTTTTAAATAAGTCAAGCTCAAAACTCACTTTCAGTCACCAGCGAGTGTTTGAAATAACTTGATCCACTGTGGATTATAATCACCATACAAGGCAGAAATATTTATAAGCGATGTAAAAGTTATGCACTCTAAACATGTTACCATAGTAAACATGGTAAATATGACCACTTGAAATCAGACGTCAGCTTCTTATTCTCTATCACAATCGTATATTTATTTAGGAACTTGTATTATCTGTCACAAGCCTCGTCTCGTTCCTGACAGACAGGAAGCAGCTAGTGAGGTTGGGAAAATACACATCCAGCACCCATACAATCAGCACCGGAGCTCCCCAATGCTGCGTTCTCTCCCCACTGCTCTTCTCCCTGTACACCAACGATTGCACATCTAAAGACCCCTCTGTCAAGCTCCTGAAGTTTGCAGATGACACCACACTCATCGGCCTCATTCAGGACGGTGATGAGTTTGCTTACAGACAGGAGGTTAAAGAGCTGGCTGTCTGGTGCAGTCCAACAACCTGGAGTCTAACATGCTCAAAACAGTGGAGACGATCGTGGACTTCAGGAGAAACCCACCTGCTCTCCCCCCACTCACCATCATGAACAGCACTGTGACTGCAGTGGAGTCATTCAGATTCCTGGGTACCACAAACTCTCAGGACCTGAAGTGGGACAGTCACATTGACTCCATCGTAAAAAAGGCCCAGCAGAGGTTGTACTTCCTTTTCGCCAGCTGAGGAAGTTTAACCTGCCACAGGAGCTGCTGAAAAAGTTCTACTCCATCATTGAATCCACCCTCTGCACTTCAGTAACTGTCTGGTTCAGCTCAGCTTCTAGATCTGACCTCAGAAGACTACAGAGGGTAGTCCGGACTGCTGAGCAAATCATCGGTACAACACTCCCTTCTATTCAAGAACTGTACTTATCCAGAGTGAGCAAAAGGGCTGGCAAAATCTACAACAAAAACAATTAGAGCGACTCGCTATCACTAGATTTATTTTGATCTCCCGGGTCCGCTATTAGCTTTTAGCCAGTTAGCATCAGCAAGCGTGGTTGCTGCTAACTGAGCTTACATTGCTAATACTCTATTCACACACATTACCACTGCTGTACTCACTGTTACTTGCTTTAATGGCGGATGAATGTCTCCACTCTGTGCAGCTCGAGCTCGAGGCCGTGGGGAAGCAGATTCGCGACCTGGAACGGAGGCAGGCCGAGCTGAGAGAGCGGAGAGCCGCGCTGGAATCATCCCGGGCTGACGCTCACAAGTCCGGGGTAAGTATACAGCGTGCTGTTAACAGTCCCACCACGTCTACTCCGTGTGTTTCTCTGCGCAGGCCCGGTGCACCCAGGACGCGATCTTCCCAGATGTCCTTCACTGCGACGCCGGGACACCACGGACCCTGGGTGCATCCACAGCGGAGGACGCGAGCCGGGTCCCGGGCAACGACTTCTCCCCCTCCTGCCTTCGAGATCTCCATCCAGAACCGCTTCGCTCCCCTCCGCGAGACAGGACGCGACGCTGTGATCATCGGAGACTCCATCGTCCGACACGTAAGTGCTACGTTAGCCGAAGGTAAAGTGCACACTCATTGTTTGCCTGGTGCTCGTGTTCTCGATGTTTCTGCGCAGATACCCGCGATCCTGAAGGACGATGAGAGCCCGAGAGCGGTCGTGCTTCACGCCGGGGTTAACGACACCACGCTGCGGCAGACGGAGACGCTGAAGAGGGACTTCAGGAGCCTGATCGAGACGGTTCGCAGCACGACGCCCGCGGCGACGATCGTCGTGTCAGGACCACTGCCCACGTATCGACGAGGACACGAAAGGTTCAGTAGACTTTTTGCTTTAAATGAATGGTTGTTGTCATGGTGTAAAGAACAGAAACTGCTATTTGTTAATAACTGGAATCTTTTCTGGGAGCGTCCTAGACTGTTTCGCGCTGATGGATTACACCCCAGTCGAGTCGGAGCGGAGCTTCTCTCTGACAACATCTCCAGGACACTTCGCTCCATGTGACTAGTAAGTCAATTCTCAAATAACCATTATGATGAGTTTTGTTCCACCCGCTTAAATGATAAAAGTACTTGTGCTGTAAAACCTATTAAGACTGTGTCTGTTCCCAGAATAGTGAGGTCAAAATATAAATATAATGTAGGATCTAGAAAAAATCTTATCGTAATTAAACCAGAAAAATGTAAAGTAAATGAACAAAAACAATTTTTAAAGTTTGGGCTCATAAATATTAGATCACTCACACCAAAAGCAGTTATTGTAAATGAAATGATCACAGATAATAGTTTTGATTTACTCTGCTTGACTGAAACCTGGCTAAAACCAAATGATTATTTTGGTCTAAATGAGTCTACTCCACCAAACTACTGTTATAAGCATGAGCCCCGTCAGACTGGTCGTGGCGGGGGTGTTGCAACAATATATAGTGATATTCTCAATGTTACCCAGAAAACAGGATACAGGTTTAACTCTTTTGAAATACTTCTGCTAAATGTTACTCTGTCAGACATGCAAAATAAATCTAATGTATCTCTTGCTCTGGCTACTGTGTATAGACCACCAGGGCCGTATACAGAATTCCTAAAAGAATTTGCAGATTTCCTCTCAGACCTTCTAGTTACAGTTGATAAGGCGCTAATCATGGGAGATTTTAATATTCACGTTGATAATACAAATGATACATTAGGACTTGCGTTTACTGACCTAATAAACTCCTTTGGAGTCAAGCAAAATGTCACCGGGCCCACTCATCGTTTTAATCATACACTAGATTTAATTATATCGCATGGCATCGATCTTACTGCTATAGATATTGTACCTCAAAGTGATGATATTACAGACCATTTCCTCGTATCGTGCATTCTGCGTATAACTGATATTAACTATATGTCTCAGCGATACCGTCTGGGCAGAACTATTGTTCCAGCCACCAAAGACAGATTCGCAAATAACCTGCCTGATCTATCTCAACTGCTATTTGTACCCAAAAATACACATGAATTAGACAAAATTACTGACAACATGGGCACTATTTTCTCTAATACATTAGAAGCTGTTGCCCCAATCAAATTGAAAAAAGTTAGAGAAAAACGTACTGTACCATGGTATAACAGTAATACTCACTCTCTCAAGAAAGTAACTCGTAGTCTTGAACGCAAATGGAGAAAAACTAACTTAGAAGTTTTTAGAATTGCATGGAAAAACAGTATGTCCAGCTATAGACAGGCTCTAAAAACTGCTAGGGCAGAGCATATACACAAACTCATTGAAAATAACCAAAACAATCCAAGGTTTTTATTTAACACAGTGGCTAAGTTAACAAATTACCAGACGCCACCTGATTCAAATATTCCACCAACGTTAAATAGTAATGACTTTATGAATTTCTTCACTGATAAAATAGATAACATTAGAAATACAATAGCGAATGTAGATTCTACAGCATCTAACACTTCAGTTTCATCCATCGCACCCAAACATAAACTGCAGTGCTTTACAACCATAGGACAGGAGGAGCTAAATAAACTTATCACTGTATCTAAACCAACAACATGTTTATTAGATCCTGTACCCACTAAATTACTGAAAGAGCTGTTACCTGTAGCCGAAGAACCGCTTCTCAATATCATAAACTCGTCGTTATCTTTAGGACACGTCCCAAAACCATTCAAGCTGGCGGTTATCAAGCCTCTTATTAAGAAACCAAAACTAGATCCTAGTGTACTGGCAAATTATAGGCCTATTTCAAATCTTCCATTTATGTCTAAAATTTTAGAAAAAGTTGTGTCTGCTCAATTGAGCACCTTCCTGCATAAAAATGATCTGTATGAAGAATTTCAGTCAGGTTTTAGGCCCCACCATAGCACAGAAACTGCACTTGTTAAAATTACAAATGACCTGCTCCTTGCGTCAGACCAAGGCTGCATCTCATTTCTAGTCTTACTTGATCTTAGTGCTGCGTTCGACACCATAGATCATGACATACTCATAGATCGATTACAAAACTATACAGGTATTCAAGGGCAGGCTCTAAGATGGTTTAGATCCTACCTGTCCGATCGCTACCATTTTGTTTACTTAAATGGGGAGTCATCTCATTTATCATCAGTAAAATATGGAGTGCCACAAGGATCCGTCCTAGGTCCCCTTCTATTTTCAATATACATGTTGCCCCTTGGTAATATTATTAGAAAATACGGAATTAGCTTCCACTGTTATGCTGATGATACTCAGCTATATATATCAACGAGACCAGATGAAACTTCCCAATTATCTAAGCTAACAGATTGTGTTAAAAATGTAAAAGATTGGATGACAAAGAATTTTCTCCAATTAAATTCGGATAAGACGGAGATATTAATTATTGGACCAAAAAACACTACACAGAATCTTGTAGATTACAATCTGCAACTAGACGGATGTACTGTAACTTCCTCTACAGTCAGAAATCTGGGTGTTATATTAGACAGCAATTTGTCTTTTGAAAATCATATTTCCAATGTTACAAAAATTGCATTCTTCCATCTTAGAAACATTGCCAAGCTACGAAACATGTTATCTGTTTCTGATGCAGAAAAGCTAGTTCATGCATTCATGACCTCTAGACTGGACTATTGTAATGCACTTCTAGGTGGTTGTCCTGCTTCTTCAATAAACAAGCTACAGGTCGTCCAAAATGCAGCAGCGAGAGTCCTTACGAGGTCAAGAAAATATGATCATATTACCCCAATTTTACAGTCTCTGCACTGGCTACCTATTAAGTTCCGCATCAGTTACAAATTATCATTACTTACCTATAAGGCCCTAAATGGTTTAGCTCCAGCGTACCTAACTAGCCTTCTACCACGTTACAACCCATCACGCACCCTAAGGTCACAAAACGCTGGACTTTTGGTAGTTCCTAGGATAGCAAAGTCCACTAAAGGAGGTAGAGCCTTCTCACATTTGGCTCCCAAACTCTGGAATAGCCTTCCTGATAATGTTCGGGGTTCAGACACACTCTCTTTGTTTAAATCTAGATTAAAAACACATCTCTTTCGCCAAGCATTCGAATAATGTATCTTTTTAATTGTGAGTGTAGTTGCATCTGATCAAAGGTGCATTTTTATTCATTAGCTTGGGTTAAACTAATTTTACTTTGTTGGATCAGCAGCTATGCTAATGATGTCTGTATTTGTTTCTATGTTTTGCCACGGGATTCACATCCCGTGGTAACTAGGATTTACACAAGCTCCAGTCTGGATCCAGAACACCTGAGAAGAGATGATGCTGACCCTCAGAGGACCCCAGATGATGCTAACCCTGAATGAACAAACAGAACTAACAATTATTCCTAAATGTGTGACTTAATCATATAATAACTTAATTAATAATATTGATAGTTCATCGTCTAGCTGACTACGTCTTGTATTATTATTATTTTTTAGTTTTTCTAAAATCCTGTCAAATGTGCACAAACTACTAGCTACTACTAAATATTGTAGAAACATAATTTTCTGTAAAGTTGCTTTGTAACGATTTGTTTTGTAAAAAGCGCTATACAAATAAACTTGAATTGAAATCACTCTGGACCCCTCACATCCAGCACATTTCCTCTTTGAACTGTTGCCATCTGGTCGACGCTACAGAGCACTGAGCACCAAAATGACCAGACATTGGAACAGTTTCTTCCCTCAGGCAATCCATCTAGTGAACACTTAATAATAACTGTGGAACACACTACACTATTTATATTTATATACACATACACTTATTTATCTAACATACATACTTAGTGTACACTTACATTTTTTGCACATAATATACCTGTACATACATAACTGTATGGAATAAAATCACTTTCAAAAATAATCGTACATAATTCAAAACATTTGTGTGTAATTTTAATACACTCGTTCGTAATTTAAAACTATTGTACGTAATAATTTTTTTTGTCAGAGTTGGATTTCAAAATCTATGACCACGACAGTTTACAGATCCGCGATTCTGTGTGTTTTTTAGAGTACAACTCTAAAATGTACGACTGTGACAGTTTACAGACATGGCGCTTGTTTTCACAATAGCTCTGTTACACACACACACATTCAACAAAGTGCGCATGCGCCCCACCAAAATTTTAAACCACTGGCGCCGAAATGGCGGATCAGCAGCCAAGCGCTCACTCCTCATCTCAGGTAAGTTAATTATTATTAATTTTGTTTATCTGACATGTTTAAACAGGTGTCATCAAACCTGTTCCTGGCGGTCATGAGGTCGGAGCTAAACTCCGAAGGACACGGGCCCTCCAGGACTGAACTTGACGACCCCTGTGTTTAAGGGTTAACATTAGTTATAACTAATAACAGAGAGTAGCAATATTACAGAGATAGTGTAGTAGGTAAGATAAGCTCTCAGAGTACATGTAACGTTAGGTGCTTAAAGAAGACAGCTGTTTAGGAGGTCATCACTGCAGCCTGTAGCGCGATGAGATAGGGTTACATAAAAGAATGAGCAATTTTAAGCGTTGACTTCCTACCAGCCGTGTTACGTGCACTGTATGTTAATACACAGGTCATGTTATATAAGTGTTCACTGTTTAAGTATTGAAGTCATATTTCATTGTTCATCAGGTTCCATTAGGTGACATCTTGCATACAGCCCAGAATCTGGTGTCGATGTTGACCAACACCTTAAGTGTTGGACAACCGAAAGTGGGGAACCAGTCCAATATCAGTGTACAGTCAGCAGAAGAAAGAAGGTCCAAGTCAAATGTGCAGTCAGTTCAGCAGGAAATGGCTAGGTGTGAGATTCAATGTATTTGTTGTTTTAATAAAATGTATGTGTGTCTGTACTGGTGGAATATACAGTTGGTACAGTATATATTTTTTTTTGAATACATACTGTATATAAGTTTCATCACACATTAACATTACATCACATATATTAGTGTGCATGTGAGTGTTCTCAATGTTTTAAACTGGCTCAAAATAAAAATGTCCTTTTTAGGTCATTTCCTGGATTCTTCAGAAAGGAAGTGAGGGGTAAAAAACGTTTTGGACCATATAAACGGCCACAGAAAACCTTTTTTGACCTTTAATATGAGAAAACGCCGAAAGGAAAGACAGAATTACAACTTACACTTAAAGGAAAAGATTTTGGAAAAAAAGCCTTTTTAACTTTTGCATCCTATTGAGTGCCTGGACTTGGATTTTTTTCCAAAATCTTTTTCTACATTTAACCCTTCCAAGAGCACCAGAGGATACAAGGGATTCCAGCAGCGCTCCAGTTCTCTTTTGTCTAGTTTACACTTAAAGGACTTGGGAGAAGATCATTAACTATAACCGAAAACATGACTCATTCAGAGGTAAGATCAATAATGTATTTTTTCTTGTTTTTTTTGTGTTGGGTGAACTTCCTTACTCTGTTTTACTCTGCCTTTGATAATTAAGCTATCAGACGTGCTTGTTAATGCATATCCAAAACTGGCAAAAGTCTGCGGAGGATGGTTGCTTCACAAGTGCTCAGGTATGTACGATCATTTTGAAAAAAATTTCCTAACCTCTAAAAAACGTATGTGAATTGAAATCATACGCGTTTATAGATATCAGATGGATTCTATCTGTTAAATATTTTTGGTGTATTATCTTTCTATATTCTGTTAAATACTTCATAGGTGGAGGTGGTCAACGGAAATTGACTGTCATCCCTCCTGACCCTGATGGGTATAATGGACAGCAATTAAAAACCGTGAGCAGCAATAGAAAGAGCACAATATATGTAGTTCCTCTGCAAGAGCAAATTGACATAACTCCATTACCACCTGATGCAAGGGAATTCGAAAAAATGCCCAAAGCCCAGTGTGCACTATGCAGCAAAATGGTTCCCCTTCAGTGCCTTCCAGTACACATAAAACACTGTAAGATGGAACATGTGGATTTGTGTATCTCAAGTGATGATGTAAGTCTAAGATGTTTATTTTAGTCATCAGTGAGCTCTAAAAAGAAGCTAATTAAACTTCTATTGACAATTGGAAAGAGGCGTGTGTTTAAAAAAAATAATAATAATAATTATACTGATCTTTTGTTAATATTTCATAAGCTCTGAAAACACAATTTTTATGTGATTTTTACGTTTTCAGGAATTGGAAAAGTCACCAGTTATTGAAAGCTGTGCTTCAAATATAAATGAAGTCTGGACAGAGAAGGTGAAAAGGATATTTATTTATCTACTTATGTGTTTAAAAAAATATATGCATTTTCAGTTTATGGTTTATGCATGGTTCCTAAAAGATTGTTTATGTGTAAATTAACTCAGTATTTTAATGTCACATCAGACTGCTGAGTGTCCACTGTGCAAGAAAACCTTTGACAGTGATGTTATAGAGATACATGCAGCAGCCAACTGTGGATTACGGTAAATTACTAAATAGTTTAGTGTCACTTATCTAATATTAATCATTTCAATGTTTCCTATCCAGCAATTTGAAATATCAAAGCATTTATTTTTTGTTTTTGTTTGTGTGCAGAACATGATGATAACTTCAGTGACCCAATAAATACACTTCAAAGGTAAAAATGGAATTAAGAAAGTGTTTGTTTTGCTTTGCTGGCACATTTCATCTTTCATTTCTGTTTATTTCTATTTCAAAGTCCTGGGGAGATTCTGAATTGGATCGGCAGTAAAGTTGATCAAACCAACACCTTTTCCATCTGCATTTCTTAGAATGACATCTACAACAGAGGAATGCAGCAGTGGCAGCGCCAAAAGAAATCGTCACCCAAAGACAAACTAAAGGTTACCTTTTTTGGAGAAGCTGGGGTTGTCTCTGGTGCTCTTAGCAAGGAGTTCTTAACAGGTAAAATTAATTTAGTTTATTATAAAATGTATGTTTTATATTTTAAAGCAGACATTTTGTCAGATCAGATTTTAAACCGGTTATATTTGTTGTCTAGAAATAATTGCAGAGATTGAAACAAGACTTTTTTCACTGGTGTAGATAAAAAAGGGAAAAATCCAGTCTATTGTCTCAACAGCTTGGATCGTAACTATTTCAGGTACGCAAAATTTGATCAGTTAAAGGGATACTCTACCATTTTTTCATATTAAACCATGTTATTCCCTTATCTAAGACGAGTTGATACATACCTCTCTCATCTCAGTGCGTGCACTTAATCGCTCTAGCGCGCGGTGACTTTGAAAGCACTTACTGTAGCTTAGCCCAGTATATTCAATGGTATCTAGCAGCAATGAATTTAGAAGTGACCAAACACATCAACGTTTTCCCTATTTAAAAACATTTACACAAGTAGTTACACGACCAAGTATGGTGACACAAAATAAAACGTGGCGCTTTTCTAAGCGGGTTAAAAAGGATAACTATAATGTATGGCGTAATAGCACTTTTGGGAATACTTCTACTGGCGCAGTAAAAAGTCATGCCTGATCCTCGTCCCACTATTGACAGAAGTGAGAGGAAGAGGATCAGGCGTGACTTTTTACAGCGCCAGTCGAAGTACTCCCAAAAGTGCTATTACGCCATACATTATAGTTTCTTTTAATCGCTAGAGCGATTAAGTGCACGCACTGAGATGAGAGAGGTATGCATCAACTCGTCTTGGTTAAGGGAATAACAGTTTAATATGAAAAAACAGTGGAGAATCCCTTTAAAATTTTTAAACATGTTTCAATAAACCTTTTTGGTTGATTCAAGGTTTTGTTTTATCCACTGTGGTATGGTATTAGAAGTGCAGGAGAAATTATGGCTGTCAGTCTAGCACAAGGAGGACCACCGCCGTTTATTTTTTGCGCGCGTGGTGTTTCCAATATCTTTGCACTGGAGATTATGACAGTATACAGGTGACTACCAGTGATGTCACAGATTTAGAATTCTCCCTGCTCATTGAGAAGGTAAAATAGTAATCTGAAATGTAAGTAAAATATAGTAATGTTTAACTCTGTAAAAGTGAATGAAGTATTCTGTATTCTATTTCTCTGTATTTAGGTTAACTCAACAGATGACATGAGTGAGCTTACAGATGAGATTCTAAGCTGTGGATAAACTGGAAAAATGTCTGCCAACATGAAAAGCAACATAATAAGTTTAACTATACTTTCTATTCTCCTCGGAGTACAAAAAGTTTAATTTTACCTGCATTTGTAATCTTATGAAATGTATAGTAAATAACAAAAAGCATCACATTTATCATATAGTGCATCAAAATTGAGTTACTGTATATTAAAGCCCGACCGATATGGATTTTTGGGGGCAGATGCCGATATTAACTCGAAAAGAGCCGATTTATAATCCGTTGTCAACTCTGGAGTTGACCTCCCTCTGGTGGGCAAACTATGCAACACTCATAACATGAGTGAAGCATGAGACTCATGTTTCATCGGCATTTATAAACGCTGATGCCGATTTAAATGCAATTAGCTCATATCGGCCGATAATATCGGTCGAGCTCTACTGTATATATATTTTTTTATATTGTTTAGTGTTTTAAACATTTGATGAAAAATTACATTTGCCTCTAGAGCCTTTTTGATATTTTGATATTTTTGATATTTTTAGGTCAAACCGTTCTTGTCTGTCAGTCATATAATGGAGGTCTATGGTCACTGTCTCAAAGAGCATGCACAGAGAAGTCCAAATTAAACAATTCCCCATCGTAAGGACACATTGAAGGCCTAAGACACGAAACAAGTGGTTTGTGTGAGAAAACGAACAGTATTTATATCGTTTACCTCTTATACACAACCAGCACTTGCGCAGACTAAGCCAGAACGCGTGCACATGTCACACACCAGGATGCGCGCGCGCCCTCAGATCACTTGGATGTGGTTGTGTACAAGATGTAAACGATATAAATACTGTTCGTTTTATCACACAAACCACTTGAACCAATGACTGCAGGTAAAGTTATGCAGTGGATGACAGGCCAGAGACATAAGCCTATTCTCCCCAGTGACCAGAAGGATTTCAACATCACTGTGAAGTTCAATCACGACTGTGACACAAAACACACTGTGTGTTTTCCAGCTGTAAGCGCATGTACTCATCTGCATGCATGCAGTCATTTGACAATGTTTAAATGTATTTGGTGGTGAAAGCATGTTGAAACAGCAACTTTCAGCTTCTCTTTGAATCACTGAGTAAAACTGTTCCTTTGTTTAATTCTTAAATGAAATAAAATAAAAAATGTATTTCACGCATCATGCAAAAGCACTATTTGACAGTACAGGGCATGATTTTCTGATCATATTTTACTCCCAGGCACATTTTGCCAATTCCAAACCATATTAATCTTAACTACTATTAATTTTGTATTTAATAATTTATAACTGATATATAATTGTTCATGAAGGCTGGAAATGAAAAATGCATTATTATTGCATTCTCATGGGGATTTAATAATTTTTGACTTTTCAGTCTGAGTTAAATCACTTTTTTGGCTTGTTTTATCTAAAATAAAATGTGCCTAATAATTCTGCACACCTGAATTAAAGGGGGGGGGGGTGAAATGCTCGTTTTCACTCAATATCCTGTTAATCTTGAGTACCTATAGAGTAGTACTGCATCCTTCATAACTCCAAAAAGTCTTTAGTTTTATTATATTCATAAGAGAAAGATAGTCTGTACTGATTTTTTTCCGGAAAAACACGACCGGCTGGAGGAGTGACGTGTGGGCGGAGCTAAAGAATCACGAGCCCGAGTAAGCTTTTGCGTTGAGAGCGTTTGGAAGCTGTGACATTACTGTGAGGGAAAAAAAAACATCATCCAAAACAAACCATGGCTAACAGTCAGATTCAGCCGTTTATTTATTATCCAGAATCAGATCCCGAGGCTGAAACTGAATGAGAGCAGCAACAGCAACGACTCGCTCCGAGCGGGGCTTGAACCCGGGTCTCCGGCAGGGGAGGCAGAGATATTTTAAGCAGTTTTACTCGCCGCATGCGGTTCCAACACACGATCGTGACCCTTTTTCGTTGGGACTGCATTATCCCTAAGAAATAGACGATGTGCAAATCTGGCGTCAAACTGGGCCTTGTTTGTAAAACAAGCATCTTCGAAATGCAGGGAACAAACACTTGCACAACTCCGTTGATGCTCTGTAAAAATAAACTCCATCCACTGGTCCCTTAATGCTGTTTCTCTTTTGGTAATCTGTGCAGGGTTGTCTTGCCCTGGCAACCAAAAACACACTCCTTTTGTGACATTTCGCGACGCTCTTGCTCTGATCAGTGAATGTCTGTTGTGCTCTCAGTCAGTGCTCTGCAATACGGGAGCGTGCGCTCTTCCGGCAGACGTGCCCTTAGGACCCTTATAAGGAAATTCCGCTCCATCTAACGTCACACAGAGCCATACTCTAAAAAAAACTTTCCGAAACTTGTGACAAACCGGAAGGAGTATTTTTGGAACAGAAATACTCCTTCAAATGTAAAACTTAATTTTTGAAACTTTGTCCATGTTTAGCATGGGAATCCAACTCTTTAACAGTGTAAAAAAACTCAGTATGCATGAAATAGCATTCCCCCCCCCCCCCCTTTAAAGGCATTTTTCATTTCCAGCCTTCATGAGCAATTATATATCAGTTATAAATGATTAAATACAAAATTAATAGTAGTTAAGATTAATATGGTTTGGAATTGACAAAATGTGCCTGGGAATAAAATATGATCAGAAAATCAACGTGCCTAATAATTCTGCACGCCCTGTATAACTTGAAGGCATATAAAATCAATTTAAAAAAACAAACCTGAAAACTCTCTTCATTGTCTCCAGATGAGGTGTGCATGTGTCCCATTATCCACATCTGGTTAGGGGTAAGCCCATTTTCAGACCGTAATGGATGATTGTCCCAGCCTTCGGAAAAACTGTGGAGGTCACGCTTCAGACGTGGGAGGAAGACATAATGTGCACAAAACACATAAAGGGAATCTGACAAGTCCAACAAGCCATCTTCCTCAGGGCTGCGAAGTATGTCGTAATACAGCTGTGTTACGCTGACCCAGACGTCTCGCCACAGGCGTTCAATTCTAGAGAATACAAAATGTATCAATTAAAAATTATAAATTACACGATAGTGTGACATCCTTACTTGTTTATTACCTCTGATTATGTACGCTTTTCCCAGTAATGAAGCTTCTTCTTCCAGTCCCTTTCACACGAAACATGGTGTCTGCAACTGCCACATTTTCCACACCTTCATCACCCCGGACCCTGAAATGGAGGGGTGAAAGGAGAGGTTAAATCTGCTTGAATGCCATAATGTTAAGAAAATACAAATAAACATGTTTACTCATCAGTCCCTCCTGAACCTATAACAGAAGTGTCCTTCCTGGGTCAAAAGGACCCGAGGGCCAGAAATCTTAGATTCCATTTTTATAATTTATTTCTAAATAATTGTTTTTCTATTATTTGTGGGTGATTTTTTTTAATTACATTTACCTTTTATTCTGGATATTTTTTTAAGAAAAATGTTTACATTAAAAAATCTGTATTTTGTAAAAAATAAAAAAATAAAATAAAATCTATAATAAAAATTAGCTATGATATAAACTCTCAAATGTAACTGTTAAGTCCAAAAAATAAATAAGGAAAAATGGCAGTCATACCCCAACAGAAACATTATAACATGTTCTATTGGAGAGTGTGTATCGTGTGTGCATTTTCTGCATTAGGGATATTCTGTAGTCTCAGCCCTTCATTTGGGTATAAATCTATCTATCTATCCATATATATATATATATAAATAAAGGTAATAAAAAAAATGCTGTTTTCTCGTAAATTCCATTCATTCCTTTGTGAGTCAAAATGACCCATACGGACACTTTTGTTACTTTTTTTATTGCACTCATTTAAACTACTCAAATCCACTTAGTTTTTGTCTGTGTGTGTATTCCTGGTGCAAGTATGACAAAAGTAAATAAATCTTGGATCAACACATGATTTTTATAATTTTGGGGAAAATCAGATTTGGGTCAAAATGACCTGAGGGACGGATGAGGGTTTAACTAAATGCAAGCAAGTGAGCAGAAAAACTATTTTTTCCTACCCCGAAGGCCAGCCATGTTTTTGCACAGACTGGAGAAAGAATGATAAGGCAGTGCTTGAACAGTTGTTTGTTGCTGGTTCCAGGTACATGATCTATACCAAAAAAGAGAGAATGTAATACATTAAAGCATTCAATACATTCAAACACAGAAAGATAGTCAGATTATAGATAGATAAGTAATAGTATTGATTGATAGATAGATTCCACTGGCTTGGAAATAAATGTGTTTACCTTTCGTGAGAAGCCGTCTATCCCACCAAATATGATGTTGTTGAACCTTCAAAGTAAAACCATGTTAAACGTAATATTGCATAACATTACACTTCCATAGGTAAAATATAAGAACATGCCTTATGAGCTTGTGATTCATGTCAATATGGACTAAGGACAGTGGACTTTGAACAAAATATGACCTCCTGACAATACACCCCAGCTGTGTTATCCTTTCCAATATTCCGGGGGCATCCACTCTGTGCATGGATTCTTTTATGTGGTTCCATTGCACTCTTTGTCCGTCTGCTTGCAGGCAGCCTTTTATCATCCTATATCCAGCATTTGGGAGTCTTCTTTTGATGGCCAAAATGTCATTATCCAATTCATTGTCAGATATGGTGCTATACGTAGTTTTTACAGACAAACCCAAGTCACGCATTTGGCGAAAGACAGTTGACTGGCTTACTCCTAAAATGTTTGGAATACAAGAAACTGGTAAAGACATCTCTATGAGATGGGACAGCATTTCCTCGGAAACAATAAACTTAGGTCGACCTCGTCCACCACCACATTCCCTCGTAAGAACTGGGGCCACCTCTTGGGAAAGAGCTACATTAATTTTTTGTTGTAAATCCATGAGGGTCTCCAAAATATAATTTGGCACATCAAAGATAGTGGAGGCTGATGACAAAATAAACACTTCTTGATTGATAACATACTGAAAATAGTCCAAGTCCAGCTGATGTCCGTCTAAAAATGCACTTATTCGTGACCTGAGGCGTTCTAGTAGGTGCGTCAGCAGCGGTCCCTGTAAGTCAAATTACTCTGACATTAATATTACTTAAGACAAAATTCTATCTTTTATTATAGTCCAGTCATTTTAAGCCAAAATGGGGGTCAACCTTGAACAAATTGCAACAGAAGCAAACTGATTTTGTATCAATATTTCCTGAGTAAGGAAAAAAAAAAAGCCTAGAAAAATCCCATTAGGGGAAAGTTTCGAAAAAGACCCAAATATAGCCTATTCATTCTTTTTCTCACGTGAATAGGGTAACATTTTAACCTTTAGATATCACCATGAAAATGAGTTGATTACTTACATCAAAACAAACAAAAAATGTATTAAACTTTTTTTAATTCTTTGTTAACATGGAAAAACGGTGTATAATCTAATTACGTATGTGCTTATTTGCATAAATACCACAACAGATCTACACATTGGGTATAGCCAGGTGAAAATGTCTTGTTCAATCTGGTTGATAACAGTAAAATACTTAATATTAAGGTCTGAATGGAACCCATTTAAGCCCCTTTCACACTGCCATTCCGGCAAATACACGGGTAAAGTGTTCCGGCAATTGTTCCCGGGACACTAGATTTTATACGTTCACACTTCCAGTGATTACCCGGGATATGTGAGTGCTTTCACACACAACCAGTAAAGATCCCGTAACTACACGTGACATCAGTGCGTGACGTATAATGTACGAGTCGAAAACGCTAGGCACGTTATACTTTCACGAAGCAAGTGAACGATCACAGCTTCAGCACGGAAAGTGAGGGACTAACTGATCTCTGCTTCATTACAGTTTGCACATATTTTTTTGTCGTGAACGTTGATCTTCCTTCAAAACAGCCAGTAAAAGAGTCGCGTCATCACTTCAACATGGCATTAGATCTGGCTTTTGTTCACACAGCGCTCGTCTCGGGTCGAACCCGGCAATATTACTAGGTCCCCGACCCAGGTTCAATGCAGGAATCATTCCCGGGACTTGGTTGCTTTCACACAGAAGGCGACCCGGCAATATTGCGGCAATATGCTGGGTCCAACGTGCAGTGTGAAAGGGGCTATAGGCTACCCATGAGCATTAATACAGAGAGGCAGGAATAAGTACTTTAGAAACTAGCCTTTATTAATTACTAATCCAGAGATGGGGTTTGGGGTTGGGTCCGTGGGACTGTTACTGGGGATTTACTTTTTATTTTGCCTACCTTTTGTCTTCTGCATTCTCCTTACTATTGTCTCATGTTCTAAACAACTGTCTTCTTTAAGCACCTAATGTTACATGTACTCTGAGAGCTTATCTTACCTACTACACTATCTCTGTAATACTGCTATTCTCTGTTATTAGTTATAACTAATGTTAACCCTTAAACACAGGGGTCGTCAAGTTCGGTCCTGGAGGGCACGTGTCCTTCAGAGTTTAGCTCCGACCTCATGACCGCCAGGAACAGGTTTGATGACCCCTGTTTAAACATGTCAGATAAAAAAATAAATAATAATTAACTTACCTGAGACGAGGAGTGAGCGCTTGGCTGCTGATCCGCCATTTCGGCGCCAGTGGTTTAAAACTTTGATGGGGTGCATGCGCACTTCGTTGAATCGATTCATCTTCCCTCGGATAGTAATGCCTGTGACCTTGATGTATTTTTGACAGTCGTTTCGCACACCGCACTTCGTGGTCGTAATTCGCATGTCGTGTGTGTAACAGAGCTATTGTGAAACTGTCTGTAAACTGTCTGTAAACTGTCACAGTCGTACATTTTAGAGTTGTACTCTAAAAAACACACATAATCGCGGATCTGTAAACTGTCGTGGCCGTAGATTTTGGAATCCAACTCTGACAAAAAAACAGAATTACGTACAATAGTTTTAAATTACGCATGAGTATATTAAAATTACACACAAATGTTTTGAATTACATACAATTATTTTTGAAAGTGATTTTATTCCATATAACTGCTCATTGTAATATACCTGCCATACATTGTCATTCCTTACCTACTTTTTCGGATTTTTTATTCTTTTATTGTGTTTTTTGTTCTGTCACTATCATTATGTTGCACTGCGGAGCTTCTGTCACGAAAACAAATTCCTTGTATGTGTGAACATACCTGCCAATAAAGCTCATTCTGATTCTGTTGCTGAAACATGCCTGCACTCACAGCAGCCCTACTCTTTGTATTCGTTATTTTCTCACAGCACATACAATTATTATCACTAGACCAAAATATTAGTAAATTATCAATTGATAATTAATCTTTATTTTTATGAAGATCATTGTAATTTGTGAACATAGGCGCTTGTGGAAGGCTTTAAGACCAAGCGGAATTCCTCCGTCAGCTGCTCCCGCTTTACAGCGACTGGTGCTAACTGACCCAACATTTAGCAAGGCAGGAAAACATTCAGTCTGCCGGAAGAAGGAGTATTTCAAGTTAATGCTGTTAGAGAGTTGGCAGGCAGACATAGGCCTATATTATTCAAAATATATTATCATTACAAATATTTAGATTTTTCCTTATTCTGTACCTTCTCAAAGAATAAACACTTATTTTTAAAAAGAATAAACATTATAAATAAAAATTAAAATAAAGAATCTCAATTAACCATTATTTTCCATTTCTGAAGTTAATTGGCAACTTTAATGATCTAATGATGTTATTATCTTTTGACTCCCTGACAGTGGCACCTTACTAAAAAAAAAAAATATCTATATATATATATATTAAGAATAATTTCCTCGTTGAAGGAGATATGCAAGCGATTAATAGATTTAAAAAAAGAAAAAAGTGGCTGCTTGGTTTCGATAAATGAATGTAGCTCATAAAAAATGGTATGACAAAAAAGTAATGTTAACATTAATTCATGAAAAATATTTAACCAATTAAAACCTTTTTAATACTAGATTCAAATTGAATTCCAATACTATTAAACTGACTTTAAAATCTTAAAGAGTTTATGAGTTGAAATGGAAAAATGTCACAGCGCATGTTAAATAGCCTAAATGAACTTATATATTTTCAGATGACCTTGATTACGTTAGCATAAAACTAACATATTTAGATTTTTTTTAAATGAACAATTCATATATAAAATGGGACAGCAATATTTATATCAACCATTTTGTAATCGTCCACAGCTGAGCATCAGGGGAGGCAGGTTCTGAATGTGATGCACAAAGTCATTTTCAGATGCAATGAAAAAAAAAAAAGAACCTACACAAAACTTTTTAGTTAAAACATGGTCTAGATTAGGCCCATACTCTGTTCCTAAGTATACAGGGTTCTTGCACCATTTTAAAAGTAAAATGTAATGCTTTTTAAGACCTTTTTAAAAACTCAATAAATATAATTTAAGACCCCAAAATTTAATACTTTCTTTGGAACTGGCTACTCAATTTATTGCCTCCTACAATGGAAATCAAAACTTAAAGTTTTCCATTTGGTATCAATACATTGCAATGTGTAAACTCGGTAAGTAAAAAAAAAAAAGTAAAAATACTTTTGAGACATTTTTATTTTCTTTTTTTGTTCCTTTGTGATGTAGAACAGAGACAATGTAACATAGATAAATTGGATTACACTAAACAACACAATGATTTATGAATTAGATTTAGTGATAAGTACTGCCATCTTGGTCCCTGCTGTATTCTCAGCCTTTTCTGCAAGGCCATCTGCATTTTTTTCTAGAGTTTCACACACAGGTGAGATTGTTCTTCTTTTCTTGCGTAACTCTTCAATATCATCTTCAACCTTTTTTCTCTTTTTCATCTGTTTTGTCTTTTCCTTTTGCTTCCTCTCATCTTCCAAGAATATCCTGTACTGGTTGCGTGCAGATGCACTCACATTTAGCAGCTCTTTAGTTAGAGGCACTTTGACCACTCCACCACACATCCTCACATAGTCGCAGATTAGTCTCTATGAGACTATAACGTCGTCGTTCAAATTGCACATCTCCACCTCCTTGTTTATGGAGAACCCACGCTCCAAAGTAGCTTGTCCATGGGACAGAAGCAGCAGCTTTTCCACAAAGCTCCACAGTTCTGTATGTCCATTCATGCCCTTATGCAGGAAGCTGTCAACTCGCGATTTTCCATCAATCAATCAATCAATCAATCACCTTTATTTATATAGTGCTTTAAACAAAATACATTGCGCCAAAGCACTGAACAACATTCATTTGGAAAACAGTGTCTCAATAATGCAAAATGATAGTTTTGCACTGTTTTCCAATGCACTGAAGGCCATGAATTCCTCTCCTCTGGCCTCACTGAAGAGGAACTTCTGAAATTGTTGGGCAATCTTATCACCTGCATTTAGATAAAGACAAGCACATCTGTAATATTTTCTAGTTAAAATTATTCTTTGTTGTCACAAGAGATTTATTTTCACTATACTCTGGAAAATGCATCTCATATTTTCAATTATATTTCAATTATTATGTCTAAGAACATAAATTAGGCCTACATACATTTATTATAACGCATACTAGGCTGTATTTCCAATAAAATTAAAAACACTAAAGATTGAAAGATAAACACTAGGCTAACTGTTCACATTTCTCTACAGATGTTACCCGCTGTAACTCCTCATGACAGCTTCTTATCCTGCACAAATTTCATGATGAGGGCCTTAATTTTTTGCAGGCAAATGTCTGGTTCTTTGTGCATATTTTGGGGGTCCAGGCACATCATATATCGGACAGAGTGGTACTTCAAGGGGCACTTCAATAGAAGGTTTTGACAAATTTTTGACAAGGCACTCTAGCTGTCTCGCATGCACAGTAACACCTTACGCTCACTTCCACCACTCTGACTGCCTGACATTCCCTGACAAAAGGACAAAAGTCACATCACCTGAAACATCAAATAAACTCTCCCTATGTGTAACTTACACTACACAACATTTGACAGATCCAGTTAATAGGTCAACTGCTTGATGTCAAAACAATTAATCTGATCTCTGAATTTCTCAACATAAATACTTCATTATTCAAGTGACTTTGCAGCGCATATAGCACAATGATAAAGTAATCTAAGATAAATATTACCTTGAGGTCAGCTGTGGCTCCCATGCCAATGTCCACTTGCTTTGGACTGACCCAAAGCTTTTGGTCTATCACATCAAGCTTGACCAGTTTTACTGGGGAAACATCAACCTGGACGTCTCGCTTTATGAAGCATCTGAGAAGGCTCTGAAAATAGAATAGCACAAGCATAATAATTATAATCAAAATTGGAAAAAGTATTACAGTATTTACAATACTTTCTACAAACATCATCATGCTGAAAACTCAGTACTTTGTTTTAATGTTCATATCCTCTGTAAATGATGGTGCTTGAATGATTAAACCATTAATATACTTTTAGTAGTCATTTGGTGAGAAATGGCTGAAAACTTCTCGAGAAGTGTAACTTTGCCAAGATGAAGTGATCCATCCGGGCTTCTGCGATGGTGTCAAATGACGATGACCTTGTATTGGGGAGCTTCTTGGCTTTGGTCCTCATAAGTGAGGATATATGACCAAATTTCAATTGCTCGCTCCACTGCTGGAAGGTTTTCCAGCCATCGATGTCCGCAAAATGGCAGAGGAAATGTATCACACTTTGTCACTAACGCAAAGTCCTCTCTCCTTGCAGGTGCACAATGAAACAGGTAGTGCAGGGCTTTCAGGACTCTCTCAACTTGCCACACTGCGAAGCCGTTCTTTAAAGAGTTGTGCATCGTGTGAAGGCCACAACTCCCAATTATTTGTAGTTGGGCTCCACCACATTGCTCTCTGTGTCCCTCTTGTAAGAGTTCAACAAACTTCCAGTTTACAGCGGGCCCATCCATTGATAGTGAGAGAATGTTGTTTATTAAGCTCCTATGTACCTTCCTGCACATTTGTAAAAAAAATAAATAAAAATAAATAAAAAGGGATCAATTCAGTGTGCCAAGTAAACCAGAACAATAAAATGCAAACATACACAAACGTAATTATAAACATAATTAACATTAATCATTACGTTATATGGGTATTCGGTTGTTAAGTGATGACGTAAGAAGCGCTGTTTCCGGGTCCAAACCTCAAATCGCTTCACTTGAGAATACGCCCTCAGCAGCCGTTTATGAGCACTGTTTATTCATATTAATCATTTAAGCTAAATGCTTTCAAACGTACAGTATACACTACAGTCTCCGTGCTCACAGCGTCCCAAACACAAATAATTTTTATATATTTTTTTTATATTTATATTTTCATTGTCTGCCTATATGGGACTTCGGTATGGAGTTAAAGGTTAAGATTATAACTTTTTCGCTAGTATTATATCACATTGTGAGTTTATATTAGCACCGTTTGTTGTTTTCTCGTTGTAACTGATAAGAGCGTTTGGACACGGAAGCGCTGCTATGTGACGTCAGACTTAAGCGAATATGTTCAGTGTGTTCAATTCAGATCTGTTTTATTACAAATGACAGACATTAGTTATGATACAGGATTCGTACATTAAAAATGTGAGCTTTGACATTAAAATACTTTATACAGATTGTAATAGTACTGGTTAATATGTGCTCTTTTCAAGTCGGTATATGGTCACAGTGGTCATTCTATGTGCGTGGCCAATAAATGTAATGGTAAATTTTGCTAATTAAATTACTTTCTATAGGTTTACTAACTGCTAAAATCATGTATTGTGTGGTAAAATACAACATATCTAATGTGTATTTAACAAATATAGCTTGTTTCTGCATCTCTATTTACAGCTCATTAACTCTTAAGTGAATGTTTACTGTTGCTATGGCAGTAAGTGACAGCCTACATCAGCAGCTACATTTGCCCAACAGCCCATAAAATCACAATTCGGCATATTTAAACTATAAACCACATATATTAACAGTTGTACCCCTTAAACTCTGAGCTATGTGTTGTTACCTGTTAGATTTTCAAAGTGACCATAGACCCATGACCTGACCGGAGCACATAACCAGTCCTCTGCCCGGAGTGGGAACACTTAGCACCGGGGGAGTGTTGGTGTTTACACCGCTAGCATATGAGCTTTAAACCGCACTAACATTACTCAATTTTACACCAAACTTAGTATGAATAATAGTATGCGATTTCAAACACAATCGTAACGTTACTTACATTGAACTCACCCAACATGTCCTCGGCTCTGGAGTGACTCATGAACACCGACCCATAGTAGCGGGAGATGATGTAGTGTGTGCCAGTCTCTTCATCAGTAGTCCAGAATCGCAAATGAAGGTCCATTTGTTTGTTCTTTGTCGATTTATTCAAACTTTCGTCAAACATGATGACATGGCTTCTCACTAATGCTACACGATCCTTCTTGATGAACGAAGCGATGCCATATTTGGCGACATATGGTTTTATTTTCACCACAGGTGAATGACTTTGCAAGCTGCGAATAGGGGAACATGGCAGCAAAGATGTTACGTATGTCCTCGTTAGATTTAAATGAATTGTGCCTCTTCACAGTATGGAGAACCCACAGTACCTATACCTTTTAGGTCGATTAGGTCGAGCTGCAAACAATGCAGTGATTAACTTGGACTCTATATACGACCCGACAGCTTTGAGCCCCATGGTCCCTAACGAAAAGATCTTTTTGCTGAATTTACACATTTCCTCATTGTTATTTTCAGCCGGCGCCAACCACTTCCTAAATGCAGTCATTTTAAGACTTTTTAAGGACCCGCAGGAACCCTGGTATATAATTTTTTTTTTACCCAGAGTAGCAAATTTTAACTGATTAATCGCCTTTTTTCTTTTGCTGCAAGGTTTTTTTTGTTTGTTTTTGGTGAGAGGAAAAAAAAAAAGTTGCACTTTATTACATTCAGAAAAAAATCGGCAGGCCTAATAATGTTATAATGTACCAACAGGATATTTTTAGTTCCCCTCACTTTATAACAAATCCTTTACATTTAATAAATTTACCAGAACAGAAAAATAATAAAATAATTAATTAATTAAAAATGTATAATTCTAATGGATAAATATAAGTGCATTATATGATGCTTAGTTATATATAAATAATAATAATAATAATAATAATAATGATTATTTAAAGGAAACATAAGGAAAGGTTGGAGAAATTCTGGAGAAATCCAAATGTTTCCATATTCGTGATGTTGCCCATTTCAATCTTAACTATTATTCAGTAGGTAAAACAGGCTTTGTAGTTCACACGTGTTTCAGTATTGACGGAAAAAAAATCATAATGCACAAAAATATACCAAAGTAGACCGCTACTTGTGCCAGATGGCTCGGTGAATGGCTGATGTTTCCGATGAATATGTGCACAAGGCACCAGCATGATTAAACAGCTGAAACAGAAAATACTATATTTTTGGTCACACATAAGGCATAATTAAAAAATGCAGTGTTAGCAGTTTGAAAAATTACGAGTTAATAAGAATTACTTCTAAATGCTGGACCGTTCTCATTTCGCTCTGCATATGGAACCTGAAGATTTTTTTTTTTTTAAACCAAAATGAAAACATTTAGCTTTTAATTCTTGAGTGTGTGTGAATATATATATATATATATATTTTTTAGTGGTGGGCATAGATACATTTTTTTTAATCTAGATTAATCTCACTGTGATCTTGAAATTAATCTAGATTAAACTGGCTCATTCGAATTCTCCCGAAGGCATTCAGAATATGTGTTACCCAAATAAAATTGACAAACAGTAAGTCTTTGAGAAGGGGTTTATCAAGCTAGATGGTGCATTAGAAAAGGGTCTCATCTCCTGTTTCCAAAATGCATCACAAAGTGCTTGAAAAAGCTGTAAACTAATTCCACATTGCACAAGGTGCAAACAACATTACTCCTGTTTCACAGTTTTTTTTCAAGTTTGTAGGTGTCAAGGTACAGAAACCAAATAATTAAATGTAAAATAGCACTGCTTCATAGTATTCAATGTAAAAATGAAATATACAAGCAAACCTACATTTATTCAGACACCTTCAACATTTCTCACATTATTACAGTTTTGCTATATATATCAAAAATTATATCTGGTGTCTGAATAATTTTTGGTTTGACTGTTAAAACTACAAAGTAATTCAGTCAAGAGCAGTGAGTGATTTTCATTTTCTTGGATTAACATTACAGCAGCCAGTAGCTAAATTAGGCGCGGTCACTTTAAGAGACGATGAACGCATCCAATATAATACACATCCCATTTTTTTCCTCAACTGTTTACTTACACTTAAGAAATAACTGAGTTTTTTCTAGCATAATTTCCAAGGTGGATATTTTGACATATTTTGTATGTATTTGTCGGCACAAGAGAAAAAAAAACTAATTCGATGTTCAAGTGTTTTGAGACGCCTTTCTCTGTGTGAGCCCTGAACACCAGAACACCGCGAGTACTGAATTGGGCTCTTGCATATCTTTTTGTTTGTTCAAACTGCAATTTGTATTTGTTCGTTCAGGTGCAGGAGGGATGTTACAATGTTATATTATAATGTTATTGTTGTTTCACTTGCAGTTAATGCCGCGGTCCTGTGGCAGTGGAATGCACAACGGTATTACCCATTTTGGTTGTCTACCTACTGTACATTACTTTTTTTCCCCATGAAATTGATGAAATCCCTGCATACACGCTCCTAATAAATGTTTTTATTACAGCATCAACATTCACAGAACAGTTATTCTTAACTAAAGCAAGCGGCTGCTGTGTGCATAGTTTTTATGGTTTGGTGGAATGTCAGAAAAAAGCTCTGCATTCATAATCTCTAAAATACATCTCAGCTCAGACATCTCACAAATCTCTGTCATCATACAATAAAAATATGCATAATGAATCTACATTTTCCCCTTACTTCAAAAGAATGCTTAGTTTGTGGCTCATTATTAGCCTATTATTAATAACGAAACAGGCTAAAACAATGGGATGACAAATTCTCTTATATTACACTTTAAGGAAAATGTTTTATCCGCATTGTAAAAAAAAAAAAAAAAAGTAAAAGACTTTGGATTTCCCCTTTCTTTAAAACTATAGTAGTTTGTGGTTTATTATTAGACTAGTAATTAAACACATAAGCAATAAAATAGTACAATGGTACAACTTCCGATTCAGGCATTTAAAGAGCTTACTTTTATTAATAATAACGAATAAGATGGATATTCGAACCAAAGGAAATAAGGTATTTACCCCCTTTTAAAACAAATGCTTAATTTGTGGTTCAATGTTTTATTTATTTTAAATGAAAACAGCAACAATAATGACAAACTTGCTTTATTAAAGGAAGAAATTAAACTTTCAAAAGGTGTGCTTTTGGATCAGTATCTCACATCAGTCTCATCATGCAACAAACCAATCCCTGTTATAGCCTAAATAGAAGCTCTGCATAGCTTGCACCTGTTAATGGTTTAAATTCATTTTGCTCTTGTGCAATAGATGAATAACAATTTACTTGTTTTAGATTTTTTGTTTCGATATTTCTACTTTGCGGAGTACCATGAATCATTTTATTTTCCACTATCTTGCACACACACAAGTCTTGTCCCGTGCCGCTCTCTGTTGCGTTAGATCTCGCGGGAGCAGGTCTGTAATCCACTGGCACTTGACTTGACAGTGCGTGTGCTACATCCTCTTTACAATCTCTAGATTATAAACACTGCATTCTGTCAGCAATGTAACGCAGCAGTAACGTATTAGACTTAACTGTAACAGACAGTAACAGTTCGACTTACCTAAAGAATATAAAGCACTTTACTTCCTTTGTATAAATTTTCTATTATATTCATCTATGTTTGTAATTTGATTTATTCACCTACAAAATCAATTATTTTTTTAATCCAAATAGAGCTGTACAAGTCATCTGGTGAATTTTTTTTGTCCATATCGCGATATACCTCGCTGAGAAAAATGATCACGATGTGAGTTTTTTTTTTCCAATATCGTGCTGCTCCACTAGTAAGTTTAGTCAAGCTCACAGACTCAGTATCTTCTGTAGCATGGACACAAACATGTAGTCCTCCATTGTTGTTGGTGTTACATGACGTAGCGGTGTCTGACTATGGTCGAGATGTGGGGTGATGACATCATTGTTTTACAAAACATATGGATTGGCAGTACAGAAAAACACAAAGGTGTCATTTTCAGATTTATCCACTCTGGGACCTGGTTTACAAAAAACAAAAAAAAACAAAAAAAAAAGGGTTTTCACTCCCCCTAATGCCGGATCCATCTGGACGAAACACATATACCATACAAAATATTTACACATACAACTAAATGCGTCTCTGTGTGTTCGGGGCCTTACTGTGGTTGGTTTTTGTGTAGAACAGATGACTCAATGGAACACTTCCCAGGTACATTGCGGTGATGTGCTTTCTCTCCAGTGTGCATTTTCTCATGTGTTTTCAGATTTGCTAACTGACTGAATCGCTTGTCACAGTGTGAACACTTAAAAGGTTTCTCTCCAGTGTGGATCCTCTCATGTGTTTTCAGATTTGATATATTAGTGAATCTCTTGTCACAGTGTGAACACTTGTAAGGTTTCTCTCCAGTGTGGATCCTTTCATGTGTTTTCAGATCTCTTGTCTGAATGAATCTCTTGTCACAGTGTGAACACTTGTAAGGTTTCTTTCCAGTGTGGATCACCTCGTGTGTTTTACGACTTACTGAACGACTGAATCTCCTGTCACATTGTGAACACTTGTAAGGTTTCTCTCCAGTGTGAATCCTCTCATGTTTTTTCAGACTTTCTGAAAGACTGAATTTCCTGAAACAGTGTGAACACTTGTAAGGTTTCTCTCCGGTGTGAATCCTCTCATGTTTTATCAGACTTGATGACACACTGAATCTCTTGTCACAGTGTGAACACTTGTAAGGTTTCTCTCCAGTGTGGATCACCTCATGTGTTTTCAGACTTGATGACACACTGAATCTCTTGTCACAGTGTGAACACTTGTAAGGTTTCTCTCCAGTGTGAATCCACTCATGTTTTTTCAGACTTGCTGAAAGACTGAATTTCTCGTCACAGTGTGAACACTTATAAGGTTTCTCTCCAGTGTGAATCCTCTCATGTTTTTTCAGACTTTCTGAAAGACTGAATTTCCTGAAACAGTGTGAACACTTGTAAGGTTTCTCTCCGGTGTGAATCCTCTCATGTTTTATCAGACTTGATGACACACTGAATCTCTTGTCACAGTGTGAACACTTGTAAGGTTTCTCTCCAGTGTGAATCCTCTCATGTTTTATCAGACTTGATGACACACTGAATCTCTTGTCACAGTGTGAACACTTGTAAGGTTTCTCTCCAGTGTGAATCCACTCATGTTTTTTCAGACTTGCTGAAAGACTGAATTTCTCGTCACAGTGTGAACACTTGTAAGGTTTCTCTCCAGTGTGGATCCTCTTATGTCTTTTCAGACTCGATGACACACTGAATCTCTTGTCACAGTGTGAACACTTATAAGGTTTCTCTCCAGTGTGGATCCTCTCATGTCTTTTCAAATGTGTTGACCAACTGAATCTCTTGTCACAATGTGAACACTTAAAAGGTTTCTCTCCATTGTGAATCCTCTTATGGTTTTTCAGATCTGTTGACTGACTGAATCTCTTGTCACAGTGTGAACACTTAAAAGGTTTCTCTCCAGTGTGAATCCTCTCATGTATTTTCATATCTCTTGACTGACTGTATCTCTTGTCACAGTGTGAACACATGTAAGGTTTCTCTCCAGTGTGAATCATCTCATGTGTTTTCAGACTTGATGAATCTCTGAATTTCTTGTCACAGTGTGAACACTTGTAAGGTTTCTCTCCAGTGTGAATCATCTCATGTGTTTTCAGACTTGATGAAACATAGAATCTCTTGTCACAGTGTGAACACATGTAAGGTTTCTCTCCAGTGTGAATCATCTCATGTGTTTTCAGACTTGATGAATCTCTGAATCTGTTGTCACAGTGTGAACACTTGTAAGGTTTCTCTCCAGTGTGAATCCTCTCATGTATTTTCAGATTTGATGACACACTGAATCCCTTGTCACAGTGTGAACACTTATAAGGTTTCTCTCCAGTGTGGATCCTCTCATGTATTTTCAAATGTGGTGACAAAGTGAATTTCTTGTCACAATGTGAACACTTAAAAGGTTTCTCTCCAGTGTGAATCCTCTCATGGTTTTTCAGACTTGATGAGACATTGAAACTCTTGTCACAGTGTGAACACTTGTAAGGTTTCTCTCCAGTGTGAATCCTCTCATGCCGTTTTAATCTGCTTGCTGAACTAAAAGTCTTTTCACACCCAAAGCACATGTACTCACTCACACCAGTATGTATTTTCTGATGTTCTTTCAAACTTTGTAGATGCAAAAAACTCTTACCACACAAATGACATGAATGTGGCTTCTCCTTTGCATGAACTTTAAAGTGTTTCTTCAGAAGTGAAGCCCATAAAAACATTTTACCGCATTGATCACATGCATGCTGCTTCTCTACAGTGTGGATGTTCATGTGATCCTTAAGGTTTGATGATTGTGTGAAACTGTTCCCACGTTGGTCACAGGTGAGTGGTTTCTCTCCAGTATGAACTCTCATGTGACGATTAAGATTTGATTTACATGTGAAACTCTTTCCACACTGATTGCAGGTTAAAGATTTCTTAAATCCTTTTTTCTTTAAATCTGTCTGTTTGGTTTGACAGCAACTCAAAGGTTTTCCACCAGTTTTGACATTATTTTTCTCCTCAACTTCACTTGATTCTTCATTTTCCTCTTTTTCTTCAATGAACTCTGAAATAAAAGTAAAAATTATTTATTTTTGGTATATTGTTAAATGCTGAGAGAACATCTGCAAATACACAATTTACTTTTCTTGCATTAGATTTACAGTCTTGTCTACTGTAATGTTAATGTAATGTCTTTGACTCATTTAATAGGGAGACCCGGTAAACATTTTTAAGCATCATTGCTCTTTTCGGTCCATTTGACCCCAGGGTCTTTAAGCTGTATAAAAAAAGAAATATATACATTTTAATAGGGCTGTGATGGTAGCAGATTTTTACCACTTTACCAAATCACAGCCCTAGTAAAATGTATACATTTATATATTTTAAACAACACACACTGTGATGATGGGCTAGGTCTCTTACATCATCACTAGAGTGCCAGTCTAATGCTATTCTGAATTTACTTGGTGTGTTAATAATTTATTGTATATTGTGTGTTGGCAATGTATATGAGGAGGGACAGTACCAACATCAAAGGTGCAATGTGTTAGTGTTGAAAGATAATAGAGAGTCATTGTTTGCTTTAAATTATTTCTTTATTGTGTGAGTTTACATTTTATAGCACATGTTAGATTCTTGCCTGTTTGATCTAATGTTTTGGTGGTGGGTTCGGGTAGTGCGCATATCCAGAATGTACAAAAATTTGAATGTGTTTGAGGTGAGACATGCTGTCCAGTTTGATGTATGTACCACTAGGCATTGTTTAGTGCCAGTTTGGCTGCTCTCAGCATTACTGCTTTTGTTTGAAGCACCAGTGTATGTATGATTCCATAAGTGTTTTTTTTTTTTCGTGTGTGTGTTCTTTTTGCACTTTGAGGATTGCTCCTTGTACAATGCAGCTTCAGAAATAAATCACAACTGCCATTTGGAAAATCACTCCCTTGTACTGGGCCTTCCTAACTTCTCCCAGGCCTCTTGGCAATTCTCTACATGACACACTGTGGCAGCGGTACCTCCAGGCCAATAGGAGGCTAGTACATGGGGAGGCTGCATGTTTAGTTGTGCAACAAACCTTTTTTTTTTCAAGAGGAGTGGCAGGAACGAAAATGCCACCAAAGAAGCAAGATGCAGCAAAGGCAAGAGACGAGTCTAATGTTCCAGATGAGTCCGTGTTAACATGCACGGTTCCAGACCAACGTTAAGTTGTAGCTGGGAGTTCAGCTGACCAACTTACGGATATGATGCAAACATTTTTATGTAAGCAACATCAAAGAGAAGAGCGCTTGGAAAGAGAGGCGCAGCGCCAAGTGCATAAATGGCAGGTGCTGCACCATCAGTTTTCACAGCTGCAGTCTGAAGTTCATCAAGACCAACAACGACAGTCACTGGCAGGGGTGTCAGGACCTGCAACTACGTCAGCAGATACGGGCGGTGCATCGGCCTTCAACCATTCATTCAAGGCGACTACCCTTACAAGACGATGACTTTGCTTCAGGAAGTGAGAATCTAACCGAGGCACAAGGACCGGCAATATCATGTTTACAGACTCCGAGAATGCTTCCTTGGACCCATGAGGAGGACATAGAACACTATTTAACAACTTTTGAACGTATTGCTCATGCATGCAGATGGCCAAGGCAAGACTGGGTGTTGCATTTGTTACCTCTCCTAACTGGTAAAGCGAGAGCAGCTTATGTGGCAATGGAGCCGGGTGATTCACTAAACTATGGCTTGGTCAAACAGGCTATTCTTGACAAGTTTGAAATAAATGTGGAAATGTATGGACAGCGTTTTAGAGCATACAATGCTCAGGAGCTGCAAGTAAGACTAAGAGACTTATATGAGAAATGGATGAATCCTAAGAGGCGGACAAAGGAGGAGATCGGTGACCAGATTGTGCTAGAATAGTTCCTCAAATTACTCAATCCAGAGACAAGAACATGGATGAGACAGAATAACCCTACCTCATCTAAACAAGCAGCAGAGATGGCTGAGGCCTTTATGGCTGCTAGACAATCTTTGTATCAACCATGACGATGGCGATCCTATAACAACAGCTCAACCCGTAAGTCTGGGGATGGTTGGGATGATGGTCTGAGTAATTTTGGTTTTAATACCGGGGTATCGTCACAGATCTGTTGTGGTACTAACAGTGGTAAGCAGCAGGGGGCAGTTAATCAGTATTAGGGTAAAGCGGTGATTATTTGACATGGATGTGGCCAACCAGGTCATAAGAAAGCAGATTGCCCTTTATAGAAGGTTACGAATAGCCGCCTTTGTTATGTGTCAAGGTCCTCTCTAGGGTTAAAGGAGGTTGAGTCGAACACAGACACGGTAAATGATGTAAAGATCGGGGCTTATTATTTGTTAGTAGGTGTAATGGACCAGGCGCCCTATCCAATTATTTTAGGTAGAGATGTGCCTGTGCTTGTAGATCTTTTGCAGAATGACAGGGAGATAGTTGAAGTCAGGATGGTAACAAGAGCCCAGGCTAAGCGTGATAAGACCTGTGAACAGCTACTGCAAGAGTTACCTTTTGGTGGGGGTCCTAGAACTAGGAAATCTACACGTGAGAGGCGTCAGAACAAAGTTGAGAGTACAGAAATGATCGAAAGATTGCCTGAACCTAATGCAGATGATGTTGAATGCATTCCTCATGATATAGTGGAACTTCAAAGGCAAGATAAAACCCTGAAACCCTTGTTTGAGAAGGTGGGCAAGGGAAACACTGAGTTGGCCATATTGCAGAAAGATCGTTTTGTGATTAAAGAGGATAGCCTGTACCTGTTAAGTGCTGAGGGAGGGAGGTTAGTGGTCCCTGAATCCATGAGACTGAGGATATTGCAGTTAGGTGATTCTGTACCATGGTGGGGCATTTAATCCAGCAGAAAACGCTAGCCAGAATTGCTAGAGGATTTTATTGGCCCAAACTGTATATGGACGTAATGGATTTTTGTAAGTCTTTTCCAGAGTGTCAGCTGGTGAGTCCAGCTAGAAAGGGCGAGAGCGCCTCTTGTGAGTCTCCCTATTATTGACATTCCATTTGCGCGCATTGCTATGGATATAGTAGGTCCTTTAGAAAAGAATAGAACAGGAAATCAGTATATTCTGGTTGTTGCAGATTATGCTACTATATATCCAATGTTTTCCTCTTAAAAACAAAAAGACGAGACAAATTGTCAATGCCCTTGTTCAGCTCTTTTCACGGGTAGGCTTACCCAAAAGAGATAACTACAGATCAGGGAACCAATTTTACATTCAGACAAATTAAGCAAGTGTATTCAATGTTGCGTACACATCCTATTAAGACCATTCCTTATCATCCTCAGACTGACAGTATGGTAGAAAGGTTCAATCAGACATTGAAATCAATGTTGCACAAGTTTGTGTCTGACACAGGGGCAGACTGGGACCAATGGTCGCCATACTTGATGTTTGCCTATCGAGAAGTTCCACAATCGTCTACAGGCTACTCACCCTTTGAGCTGCTCTATGGACGTCAGGTTTGTGGACCTTTGGATGTCTTAAAGGAGGCCTGGGAAGGAGTGGTGTTGGCGCAGTGGATAAGACGCATGCCTTTGGTGTGAGAGACCCGGGTTCGAATCCACTGTGAGGCACCAATGTGTCCCTGAGCAAGACACTTAACCCCTAGTTGCTCCAGAGGCGTGCGACCTCTGATATATATAGCAATTGTAAGTCGCTTTGGATAAAAGCGTCAGCTAAATGAATAAATGTAAATGTAAGGAGACAATGCAAGTGAACAAACGAATATCTTCTCGTATGTCATTAAGATGAGGAAGAAGATGGACTCGATGGCAGAGTTGGTAAGAGATAACATGACTAAAGCACAACAACATCAAAAACAATGGTACGATCAGTCAAGCAGGAAGAGAACATTAAGTCCAGGTCAAAAGGTGTTACTGCTCCTTCCCACATCTGACAGTTCATTACTGGACAAATGGCAGGGGCCGTATGAAGTCTTGCGGAAACTAAGTGCTACTAATTATGAGATCTATCTACCAGATCGCAGGAAGAAGTCTCAAGTTTTTCATATTAACCTCTTAATACCGTGGCATGAGAGAAGAGGCTCATGGTCTGAGCAGTTGTGGGCAAGAAAGGTGGAGGAAGATGAGGAACTGGAGGAGCAATACTTCCCGGTTGATCAAAAGTCAATAACTGTTCCATCAGTGAATCATCTTACACCTAAACAGCAGAAAGAGTTCCTGAAATCAGTACCAAAAAATCTTTTCAGTGATCAGCCTGGAAAAAAACGATCTTTTACAGCATGATATTCACCTTCTACCAACAGATCCCATTAGGCAGGCCCATTGTAGAGTGCCCGCCCGCCTGATTCCCGCTTTGAAAGAGGAAGTGAAAGTGATGCTTGATTTAGACATCATAGAACCATCGAGGAGCGAATGCTGTAGTCCAGTGGTGCTAGTACCAAAAAAGGATGGTTTACTCAGGTTCTGTGTGGATTTCTCGAAGCTTAATGCAGTATCTGCTTTTGATCCATACCCAATGCCAAGAGTTGATGTGCAATTTGAACGACTGGGCAAAGCTAAGTATTAAGCAACTCTTGACTTATGCAAAGGATATTGGCAAGTGCCATTGGCTGACTCTGCTAAAGAACTGACTGCTTTCCATTTTCCTTTAAATTTATGCCTTTTGGCCTGCAGGGAGCGGCAGCAACTTTTCAGTGCTTGGTGGATCAGGTGCTGAGAGGAGTGGACAGTTTTGCAGCAGCTTATATCGATGACATAGTCATTTACAGTGATTCGTGGGAAGAACATCTGGAACATCTTGCTCAAGTGTTCGAAAAGATCCATCACACAGGTCTGGTTGTCAATGCCAAAAAGTGCCAGATTGCCAAGCAGGAGTTCTCTTATTTGGGCTACGTCGTGGGTGGAGGATCGATCAGGCCTCAAGCGGATAAAGTGCAATCTATCTTGTTGTGTGTACCCCCAATGACAAAGAAGAGCGTTCGATCATTTCTGGGCTTGGTGGGCTGGTATAGGAGATTTGTTCCAAATTTTGCCAGCAGAGCTGCAGTATTAACGAATCTCACAAGGACGAGTAGTCCCATAAAGGTCAAGTGGACCCCAGAGTGTGAGCAAGCTTTTCAAAATGGAGGGAAACATGAGTGCTATGAGGTGTTAATGTTTAATATTAGTTTTTGTGGCGTTATATTACGCATGTTTGTATCCTGGTTACTATATGTCAGAAGTGAGTTCATGAACTGTAGTTAAGTTATTTATGTATTAATGTTAGCTGTGGAAGTTTGTGATGAGTGTTACAGGTAAAGGGTTCTAACTTGTGATAATGGTTTGTCCCAATAGAGTTTGGGCGGGAAAACTGACTATTTAAACAATGGATCGAGCAGGCTGATGGTTGCATCCTGTGAAAGGATGCAAACGTTTGAACGTGTTTGAGGTGAGACATGCTTTCCAGTTTGGTGGATGTACCACTAGGCATTGTTTAGTGCCAGTTTGGCTGCTCTCAGCATTTTTGCTTTTGTTTGTAGCACCAGTGTATTTATGATTCCATAAGTGTTCTTTTTGCACTTTGAGGACTACTCCTTGTACATTGCAGCTTCAGAAATAAATCACAACTGCCATTTTGAAAATCACTCCCTTGTACTGAGCCTTCCTAACTTCTCCCAGGCCTCTTGGCAATTCTCTACATGACACACACACACATACATACGTATATATATATATATATATATATATAAATAAAGAGATGTATAAAGTACTAGAGACCCATACTTGAGTAAAAGTACAAGTGCTCTATCAAAAAAGTGACTTGAGTAGAAGTTGAAGTGATCTTTAAGCACCACACTTAAGTAGAAGTACTAAAGTATTCAAAATGTTTTGTACTTAAGTATTGCAAGTAGTCTATTTTAAAATGTACTAAAGTACTGAAAGTAAAAGTAGAAGTATTATGTTATGTAGCTATTAAAGAAAGTCGTCAAAAGTTTGAACATATTGTTTTTACTATTTCAAATGATTAACCTAAAGGACAATCACAATTCCTTTGACTGTAACTTCTTGTAAACAAAAAATGGTTACTAGGGTTAGTTAGCCCAATTTGCAAAATTATGTCATTAATAACTTACCCTCATGTTGTTTCAAACCCGTAAGACATCAGAGGGTCATTTAGAATTTTTTGAAGCATCGAAAATACATTTTGGTCCAAAAATAGCGAAAACTACGACTTTATTCAGCATTGCCTTCTCTTCCGTGTCTGTTGTAAGACAGTTAAAAACAAAGCAGTTTGTGATATCTGGTTCGCGAACGAATCATTCGATGTAACCGGATCTTTTTGAAACAGTCCACCAAATCGAATTGAATCGTTTTAAACAGTTCGCGTCTCCAATACGCATTAATCCACAGATGAATTAAGCTGTTAACTTGTTTAATGTGTCTGACACTCCCTCTGAGTTAAAACAAACCAATATCCCGGAGTAATTCATTGACTCAAACAGTACACTGACTGAACTGCTGTGAAGAGAGAACTGAAGATGAACACTGAGCCGAGCCAGATAATGACTCATTCACGAGTCAAGAACCGTTTCTGTCAGACGCGTCCGATTCGTGAACCGAGGAGCTGATGATACTGCGCATGTGTGATTTAGCGTGAAGCAAACCGACACGCAGAGCGTCTGAACAGAACTGATTCTTTTGGTGATTGATTCTGAACTGATTCTGTGTTAATGTTATGAGCCCAGGTAAACCGAAGGCTTGCAGTCAACGCCAATGACGCCATTGCATCGAGCGCAAAAGAATCGGTGAACTGTTTTCTTCAACTGGTTTATTGAATCGAACTGTCAGAAAGTACTAACGTTACTGTTCATCCGAGAACCGATGCAACCGGTTCTTGTCTCGTGAACAAGTCATTATCTGGCTCGGCTCGGTGTTCATTTCTCTGTTCACAGCAGTTCAGTCAGCACGCGCAGTCTTCTTAATCGCTTGTTTCGCTCAATGATGTGGCAGCTTCATCAAATCTGCCATCTACAGTTCTGGCAGTGGTTTGTAATGGAATGATTCGTAACATTTTTATAATTGTAACGAGTAACGATGCAGCACATAAAAAAAATATCGGAGTAAAAGTATTAAACTCAGCAAAAATATGTACCAAAGTAAAAGTGGAAGTAGGAGGAAAAAATAATCTAGTAAAGTACAGATACCGCCTTTTAGTACTTAAGTACAGTAGTGAAGTAGTTCTACTTCGTTACTATACATCTCTGTATATATATAAACAAAATTATAAAAGCAACACTTTAGGTTTTGCCCCCATTTTTCATGAGCCGAACTCAATGATCTAAGTCTTTTCCTGTGTACACAAAAGGCCTATTTCACTTAAACATTGTTCACAAATCTGTTTTAATTGGTGTTAGTGAGCACTTCACCTCTGCCGAGATAATCCATCCACCTCACAAGTGTGGCATAGCAAGATTCCGATTAGACAGCATGTTAACTGTGGCCTGTGTAATGTTGGTCCACTCCTCTTCAATGGCTGTGCGAAGTTACTGGATATTGTCAGGAACTTTAACAAGTCCCATTCAAAAGATCCATCCAATCCAGAGCATTCCAAACATGCTCAATAGGGGACATATTTAGTCAGTATGCTGGCCAGTGTGTTTTCAGCTTGCAGGAATTGAGTTCAGATCCTTGCAACATGGGGCCGTGCATTATCATGCTGCAACATGAGGTGATGGTCGTGGATGAATGGCACAACATTGGGCCTAAGGATCTCATCAAGGTATCTCTTTGCATTCAATATGCCATCAATAAAATTCTCCTGTGTTCGTTGACCATAACATAGATTCTTTGGTTGTGCAACGCGACTGTTGCAGCAGCTGTCCGGGTGGCTGGTCTTGGATGATCTTGGAGGTGAAGATGCTGGATATGGTGGTCCTGGGCTGGTGTGGTTACACGTGGTCTGCGGTTGTGAGGCTGGCTGGATGTACTGCCAAATTCTCTGAAACTACTTTTGGAGACGGCTTATAGTAGAGAAATTAACATTTAATTCATGGGCAACAGCTCTGGTGGACATTCCTGTAGTCAGCATGTCAATTGCATGCTCCCTTAAAACTTGCAACATCTGTGGCATTGTGCTGTGTGATAAAACTGCACATTTTAGAGTGGCCTTTTATTGTGGCCAGCCTAAGCTCTGTGCAATAATCATGCTGTCTAATCAGCATCTTGCTATGCCACACCTGTGAGGTGGATGGATTATCTCGGCAGAGGAGATGGGCTCACTAACACAGTTTTAGGCCTTTGTGTACATTGAAAAAGTATTATATCTTTGAGATCAGCTCAAGAAAAACGGGGGAAGTGTGTGTATATATATATATATATATATATATATATATATATATATATATATATACATATATACACATATATATATATATATATATATATATATATATATATATATATATATATATATATATATATATATATATATATATATATTTATTTTCTTTTTTTTTTTTTTGAGATACTGAATTTGGGATTTTCCTTAGTTTTTTCAGTTATAATCATCAAAATTAAAAGAAATAAACATTTGAAATATAGGAGTCTGTGTAATGAATGATTATAATATACATGTTTCACTTTTTGAATGGAATGAGTGAATTAAATAAACTTTTTGATGATATTCTAATTATATGACCAGCACCTGTATGTATATGCACATACATACATATATATTTGGGATGTCAATTTTACATTTGTACAATAAAGGTAACTTACTGAAAAAGTGTAGGTGCTTAAAGTGCTTCACTGAGCATCATTCAACTAAAAACATCTCAAGATAAATTAAAAAGAAACCCTAAAATATAGCTGCAAGCAGCAATGTCAGGCCCGATCTGCCACCCCGGTGGCATCAGGAAAACTGTGCGGACACATACACAGTAACCCTTTAGCACAGGGGTGTCCAACTCTGTTAATGGCAATCGACTTTCCAGCAAAGTTTAGCTCCTACCTTAAATCAAACACACCTGAAGCAACTAACTCTGGTCTTCCTGATCACTTAAAAATTAAAGGTAGGTGTGACTGATTAGAGTTGGAGCAGAACAATCGATCGCCAGGAACAGGATTGGGCAATTCTGTTCAGTTTGAATGTAAGGAATACAGCCAGAGCCGCTGCTGGCTAAATGGGTGCCCTAAGCATGATTGTATTGTTTTGCTCCCTTCCTCAAATATGAAGAAGAAAAAAAAAACACCTATGGGGTGAAAGGTTGTGGCGTAGTGGTTAGAGAGTTTGATTCCTAACCCTAGGGTTGTGGGTTCGAGTCTCGGTCCGGCAATACCGTGACTTAGGTGCCCTTGAGCAAGGCACTGAACCCCCAACTGCTGCCCAAGCACCACAGCATAAATGGCTTCCCAATGCTCCAGGTGTGTGTTCAAGGTTTGTGCATGTGTCTGTGTGTGTGTGTGTGTGTGTGTGTGTGTGTGGGTCTGTGTTTTTGATAGAACTTTAATAAAAAAAAAAAAGTAAAAAAAAAAAAATGAATAGATTGTATTATTTACAAATTACAATTCTATATATTTTTTAATTATATATAACTTTATTATGACTCTAATTTATTTTATAGTCTCAAGCCTTCACAAATCATGCAAAAGAAAATTAAGTAATGAGTGATTCCACATTTTCTGTCCACAAGGGGTGTAATGAACAAAATAGATCGAATAATACCCAGTTTTTGTCATTTTTCCTTTTTTTTCCACTATTTTGTTTAAGATAGATGTAAGAAATAATAAAGTTAATTTTATCACACTAAGCTTTGGCATTATCATGTAATGAGACTTTTTTTATTTACGTTGCCAGAAATTGCGGATGTCAGGGTGGGACATTCAGTCCATCTGGATTTTTCCGAAGTCATTTCTTTTATTTGTTCTAATAAAATCCTGAATTTTGGTGCATAACATTTATTTTGGTGTGTCTTCCACAAAATACTACTACTAACACTGCAAGTATAATTCCCTTAATCCACCACGATGCAATGGAAACATTTACTAACGTTCGTTACACCTTCTGTCCAAGCAGTTACGAACGTTAAACTATGATTCTAAAGAAAACAGAGATATAATTTTCCCATGTAATTATAAGAGTAGCAAAACGATAAAAACATCTTGTGTGGTTTAAATTATAATAATTAATAAATTGGGATAAAACAGGGGCAGAGATTTTCTGTCCAAAAATCATAACGCTCGTACATTTTATTCTGATGCTGAATTTCCATCTTCTAATGTCTCAACGGTTCTCATGTGAGATATAAGATTGTCTAGGTCACGCTTGTTCTGCACGGGAGAAAGAACAACAGGATTTCAACAAATGTGGGTATGTTTGTGGCTTCTGTCCAAAAGTTTACGAACATTAAAATGTTACGAACGTGGTGAACTTTGGTTAAGTAAACATTAAATAGGATCATTGTGGTGAGAAAGGATAAAAGAGTGTGCTTGTCGGATGATTGCTAGTGGTTTCGGACCGAAAGGGGCGTCGTGTTCATCGTGAAAGAGCATGCATGCATGGTTTTTGTATACATTTTGACAGATTCTGCACATCTTGTTCGTAAATTAGACGGAAATTTTTAGTCTGTCCAACTTCGAACGTTGTTTTCAGAGTATTTTTGACTCAATAAGCTGTTCATGAAAGTGAACAGCGTCAATGAATTTGCTCACCTTTTCCCGTTTAAAAAAAAAAAAAAATTTTTATGTTCGTAAGAATATAGCTTAGGCTGCCCAAGTTAACATGTTAATAGTACGTTAACACAATCTCACTTATGCCATTCGAATAAACTATCACTTTGAGGACTAATCGCATAGGTTTTTAAACAACTGGGCTATAATGTTAAGAAACGCGCAGATTTTCCGTAAAAAAAAACTGACGGCACACAGTAAAGCTAGTTTAAACATTAGCTTTGTGGTAAAATGAAGCTCCACAGCTTGTCAAGTGTACCTTCATCATGTCCAAATTATGTAGTCCACAGGCGATGCGCGAGGTTACTTTCAGTTCCACCGGAGCTCCGTTTGATGGCAGCTAGAGTGTACCGTGAATTTGTGCTCATTTCCTTGCCTGTATTGGTCGATTAGTCATGCGATTCAAGTGTAGCCGACAGTGTAGCACATCATGCCTAATAAATGTTTTAAGTAGCCTATTCATTATTTTAAAAGGCAGGCCTAATATGAAATCAAAAAACGTTTCCAAATACTATGTAGGCCACCATTCATGCAGTATCATATTCTTTAAATGTAAATTGCAGCCTATCATAGAGAAGATGATATCCTTATCTTGTAATTGACATGAACGTGGAGACCAACAGTCATCATTCATATTTCAGTTTCTTAATTTTAAGAAGTATATTCAATAAATGAAACAGCTATTCTGTAAATTAAGTTTGCTGTGGTGTTCAGATCATATAATTAAACAATCATAAATGTAAAGTGTCTAAAAATAATTAGTCATAACTATATATATATATATACACATACATACATATACATATATATATATATATATACAGTACAGACAAAAGGTATGGAGACATTACTATTTTTAATGTTTTTGAAACAAGCTTTTTCTGTTCATAAAGCCTGCATTTATTTGATCAAAAACACAGAAAAAAACAGAAATATTGTGAAATATTATTACAACTTAAAATAATAGTTTTCTATTTGAATATACTTTAAAAAAAAATATTCCTGTGATGCAAAGCTGAATTTTCAGCATCATTACTCCAGCCTTCAGTGTCACATGTAACATCCAGTCTATCACATGATAATTTAGAAATCATTCTAATATTCTGATTTATTATGAGTGTTGGAAACAGTTCTGCTGTCTAATATATTTGATCAATAAAAGGTTAAAAAGAACTGCATTTATTCAAAATAAAAATAAAATTTCTAATAATATATATTCTAACAATACATTACTATCACTTTTTAGCAATTTAACTCATCCTTGCTGAATAAAAGTATTGATTTTTTTTATTTTTAAACAATAAAGAAAAAAAATTACTGACCACAAATTACTGACCAGTAGTGTAATTTTTTTTTTTTTTTACTTTTTATTCATCAAGGTATCCTAAAAAAAGTATCACATGTTCAGAACTGTTTCCAACTTTGATAATGAATCATCATATTATAATAATTTCTAAAGGCTCATGTGATAATGATCCTAAAAATTCAGCTTTGCATCACAGAAATAAATGATGATTTAAAGTATAATAAATTTAAAAACAAATATTTTAAATTGTAATAATATATCACAATATTAAATTTTTTTCTGTATTTTTTATCAAATAAATGCAGGCTTGATGAGCAGAAGAAACTTCTTTCAAAAACATTAAAAATAGTAATGTTTCCAAACTTTTGGTCTGTACTGTATATAAATGGCTTTTCTTTATTTTTTTCAGAAATTATGGCAGGTCTCCTCAAGTTGAGGCTTCCCTCTATGGAGCGTCCTGGAAGAGAGAGAAACCTACCAAGAAATGAGAATGGTCCAGATGTGGTTTCAAGAACAAGTAAAGCTGCTGCTGGAATGCGGAGGTACCGGGATAAGTTAAAACAGAATCCTGAATTGTATGCACTACATAAGATTGGCAGAGCAACAAAGATTGAGGGAGTACAGGAAGAATCTATCAGATGACAAGAAGGAAATCCAGAAAGCACAAGCCTGTGAAAGGATGAGAAGGTATAGAGAACGCCAGAAAGAGAATCTTCAAAGGGGTGAGGAAACACAAGGTGTCATGTCAAGAAAGCCTCAAACTAGGAGTAAACTGGAAAAAATAGCTGCAAGAAGGGAATACTTTAAGAACAAGAAGCGTGAACAGAGAGCTAGGATGTCTGCACAAAAGAAAAGACGAGAGAGAGAAAAGGATCGCAACAGGAAAATGGTGTTAGCAGAAGTGAAGAAAGCCTCAAGCATCAATAACAATCCACCTAATCACACAGGGGCTGCAACACCTGCTAATCAGGAATCTAATCCGGTTAAAATACAGTGTCAGCTAAATGCAACACCTGTTTTGTCTACCAGTTCTGGGTACAAAACTGATTTTTCTAGAAGGAAGGCAACCTGGAGGATAAAAGGAAGGCAACCTGGAGGATAAAAAGGCTTATGCCAAAAAGTCCACAGAAGTATGGCACAATAGTAGCTGGCTTAGTTGCCTCTAAGCGCGAAAAAAAAACTGCTCTCCATGACATGATGCTTGGCGGTAAGGACAAGGATGTGGATTCTGTTTTGGGATATGCGAAGCAAACTTGCAAACAGATGTCCACAGCCAATAGAATACGTTAGCCGAAGGTAAAGTGCACACTCATTGTTTGCCTGGTGGTCGTGTTCTTGATGTTTCTGCACAGATACCCGCGATCCTGAAGGCCGACGAGAGCCCCAGAGCGGTCATGCTTCACGCCGGGGTTATCGACACCACACTGCGGCAGACGGAGACGCTGAATAGGGACTTCAGGAGCCTGATCGAGACTGTTCGCATCATGACGCCCGCGGCGACGATCATCGTGTCAGGACAACTGCCCACGTATCGACGAGGACACGAAAGGTTCAGTAGACTTTTTGCTTTAAATGAATGGTTGTGGTCATGGTGTAAAGAACAGAAACTGCTATTTGTTAATAACTGGAATCTTTTCTGGGAGCGTCCTAGGCTGTTTCGCCCTGATGGTCTGCACCCCAGCAGAGGCGGAGCGGAGCTTCTCTCTGACAACATCTCCAGGACACTTCGCTCCATGTGACTAGTAAGACAATTCTCAGATAACTATTATGATGACTTTTTTTCCACCCTCTTAAATAATAAAAGTACTTGCGCTGTAAAAACTATTAAGACTGTGTCTGTTCCCAGTATAGTGAGGTCAAAATATAAATATAATGTAGGATCTAGGAAAAATCTTATCGTGATTAAACCAGAAACATGTAAAGTAAATGAACAAAAACTATTTTTAAAGCTTGGGCTCATAAATATTAGATCACTCACACCCAAAGCAGTTAATGTAAATGAAATGACCACAGATAATAGTTTTGATGTACTCTGCTTGACTGAAACCTGGCAAAAACCAAATGATTATTTTGGTCTAAATGAGTCCACCAAACTACTGTTATAAGCATGAGCCCCGTCAGACTGGTCGTGGCGGAGGTGTTGCAACAATATATAGTGGTATTCTCAATTGCCGCGTTTCCACCGAAATTACCCGGAACATTTTTCCCAGGAACTTTTTTTTTCCCAGGAACTTTCTTCCCCCCAGACCTGTTGCTTTCTGCGTTTCCACCGTGGTGTAAAGTACCGGGAAGATTAGGCAAATGACTGGTGATGTAGGTCCGCGCGCGTTTCTCAATACAAAAGTACCGCTGATTAAAAAAAAAAGTACGCTGATTTTGGACGTGCATCATCGGTAGTTAGTTCAGACTCTGTGCATTCGTCTCGGGAGTGTGATGTCCGCGACGACGCAAGTCCGGTAAATCTATAAACAGCAGCGTACTTGATAACTTCAGTCAGCTCGTCTTGGCTACTGCAATTTTCCTTATTGTATATTTACAATAAAACGAAATAGCTGTCTTTATAAAGAAAACAACAGATTTGAGTTTTAAACAACTACATCCTCGCCTGAAAAACTTTTAAAATTACATTTCATGACACAATAACAGTAATATTTGAAAATGATCCGAATAAATGGTGTTTGATAAATAAAGATAAATAAAGATCAAATAAAGATAAATTGGCTCAAGTACCAGTACGAGTGATTGCGTGTGTGAATTAGTCATACTGGCTCTATGTTTTTGTGAAGCTGTGGGTTGTAAATAGCTTCCAAAAGTAGAAAAATATGCTATAATACGTTTTGAGATTCTAAGCTACTTTAGTAATAAATAACAGAACATCGCTGACAACTAGTTTCTGTGTTCCTCTGTGCGCACGATCTTCACAGCTGTTTATATGAGTGTTCATGCCACAATGCAGCTGCGCGAACATGGGAGCTTGAAATGATAATACGCATCCGACTGTCTAATCGCTTGAATGTCCAAACCATAAAACAAATACAACTGACAAAGTTTAGTGAAGACACAAGGCTCAACCGCTTGCGTGCCATCACTGTGTTGAACCGGCGTTCACCTCCGTGTTTTGCTTTTATGCCACTGACTGGACGGGGCAGAGTCATGTGGCTAGACACACGCTAGTATGTTTTTTTTAGAGGGAAGTATTAACAGGATTAAAAAAACTAAATAACCGACATGGTCAAATTAAGTCGGTAAGAGGTTCTGAATTTCGGTTTCGAGTACTTTTCGATTAATCATCCAGCCCCGATGAATAATAGATTGTTCATTGTTACTTAATATTAGGTAACGCATTAATGTAAACCAAAGAGAGCTCATTATAAATTGTTGCCAACACTTTTGATGATTTAAATGCTCTATACACGTTTCTACAACAAATATTTAAAAGTAATCCTATAGCTCCATCTGGTGGTGGCCATGATTGGTATTACACACTGTACGTTTCGTGTCGCCATCTGAACCAGTTAGAATGAGGTGCACTTAAATGGAGTGCGAGAACAGGACAGATTAGGGATATGCCTATGCAAGGCCAGGTTTACAAGCTCTATCTGTTATGCAAGCCCATGTTAATGGATCAGAGCATTCACACTGCACACGGTAAAAGATGTGAAGCGAAAAGAATGAATATCTAGCGCATGAGCATAGAGAGTTGTGAGTACACAGGACACAGTTTGAGTGCGCACTCTCTTCAAGCGAGAGCAGCATGTATCGGAGCACGTGTGTCTGATGATTAATGATACTGCGATGATTAAAGTGACGTTAACTCGCTCTCTCTCTCTGTGTCTGTCAGGCAGACCCTCAACCACCCCAGACCTCCCCCTCCCTTCCCTCACACAGAGTGAGATCAGATGTGTGACACTTTTTTTTTTATTTTGTGTTATCCATACAGTGTTGTAAAGTCGTGAAACTATGCATAATTCCTCAGAAGGACTTTTTCTCTATATGAAAAAATGCATTTTATGATGAACGCCGTTTGCAGTAAACGGGACACGCCATTTCCGCATCTGCGCACTCACCCACTCTCACCTCCTGTTTGCAGCTGAATACAAATTGTCAACATAATATACAACTAGGCTATATCTGGCCAAATACATCGGCGCAGTCCCGCGCAGAGAAAATAAAAATAAAAAAGCCCATGATGAAGCACGTGCACCACTTTCAGGTAGCTGTGTTCAAAATCCTGAGAAATTATTTTGACTATTGACGATATTAAATGTTTTTTAATGTTGGTAATAATTTCCCCACCAACAACAACACATTTGAATTAATATTCTAGTGTTTTTGTTAATAACTTTTGAACCGTAAGCCAGAAAATGGAAATTATTTTTACCTCTGAATCCTTGGCCCATGCCAAGTAAAATAAAAAAATGGCAAGGTTTAGTTTTTTTTATATATATTTTCAATTGTATGAAAAACATACTTTTTCAAACACGTCCTAGATGGTTAATTAGTCTGGTTAGTTTTCATGAAAATTGGCTGAGATCGTCTTCAGACCATTCTGGCAAAAAGTTATGGAATACAAGTTGATTCGTCCAACCGTTCTCGAATAAACACGTGAACAAATTTGACGAAAAGCACGCAAAAATGCATGTGAGGCTATATCTCGACAACAGTTTGGCGTATTGAAACCAAACTTGATGTGTGTTATGACAACCTGAGACTACCTGCAGTGCTTCAACGCGGCACCACCTAGTGGTCCGGAGATATTAAAAATGCATATTTTTCCATTTAACTTCTGAATGGTTTGGCCAATAATCACAAAACTGGTCTCTTTAGATTCAGTGCATCATGTCGAGTCGAACAATATCCAATTTTCCCATGTCAGCCATTTGAGGCATAGACCATTTTGAATTGTTTTAAAATGCTGTATTTTTTAACGCATTATTGAATTGTTAGGGAAATAATTACAAAATGTTTGGCTCCATGCCCTTATTGTACTCAAAAAGTTTGATGGCAGCGCCACTTTGTTGTCAAAAGTTATTATAAAATATAAAAAAAATGCTAATAACTTTTGGATAATTTAGAATATTGAAATGAAAGTAGTCTCCCTTTATTCTTTGGGTCATGTTGAGAGCATCGATACCAATAATGCCAAAAGAGAGAGAAAGAAAAAAATAACTACTTTTTCAAATTTCTCCTAGACCGTTAGTGACAGATTTTGACTCTGATCATCTTCAGACCGCACTGGCCAAAAGTTATGTGTCGATATATAAGAAAGAGTTTTCATTTAGCGCAACAACAAATTTGATGGAAAGATGCCAAAATTCATCTGAGGCTTTATCTCTGCATCCATTTGACATATTTGCACCAAACTATGTATGTGCCATTATCACCTCACACTGACCATGCCACATTAATTTGGTAACAGCGCCACCTATTGTTGGATTAATAAACCATTCATTAACCATTAATAATTACATTTATAAAAATGCTAATAACTTTTTATTGCATTAGCCTATTGCAAAAACTCCTCATCAACCATTGGTCCGATTTTCACCAAATCTGAATCAGATGATCTTCAGACTGTGCTGACAAAATGTTATGGATATTGTGTCGATAGAAAAAACCTTTTTCGCATATCACAGCGAGGAATTTGAGGCATGATGCCAAAATGACACTTCAGGCTGTATCTCTGCAATGCTGTAGCATATTGACACCAAACTTTGTGTTATTGTCATCTCACACAGAACACACCAAAATGATTTGATTACAGCGCCACCTGTTAGTCAAAAGTGATAAGCCAATTAATCATATTACTAGTGGTTGTATTTATGATTTTTCAGCCATTTACAATTGCAGTCATCACAGGCAGCAGGGTTTGTGGACAAAGGTTCATCCTCAGCAGCAGGATTTGGTGAAGATGATGCTACTACTGGAGAACATATGGCATAAGCTTACACATGTTATTCAGCATTTATAGTGGTGGGACATCACACATACCAATAATAATAATAATAAAATCATTACGTAAATTTAATAGTGGGTTTTCATTTTGCAAAGTTTACAAAAACTCCTGATGGATCTTGATGGGTAGAAGTGGCCACTGGTGTCAAAAGTATTCACATTCATTACTCAGGTAGAAGTATGGGTTTAAAAAGACTTTTGTAGAAGTTGAAGTATGAACTCAAGCTTTTTACTCAAGTAAAAGTACTGGTATCAAAACTACTTAAAGCATAAAAGTAAAAATAATGCAAGGAAGAAAAATGCCATTAAGAACAAAAGCTTAGGCCGTGCACTACCTCCTTCTATAATTCTATAAAATTTCTTCTGTAAATATAACAATTTTTTTATTAGTAATATGGATTGCTATGAACTTCATTTGGACAACTTTAAGGACGATTTTATCAATATTTTCAAAGCGACCCCAATCCCAATGACTTAAAGTCAGTAGTTTGCTATTGTGACTCTCGCGAACAGAACTGAATGCGTACTGAAAATGCACACTGGCATCGTGTTTACATTTTTCAAAACAGGCCTATTAAACATGCGACAGATCCCCCGATTCTATTGGTCGCACTGGTAATCATCACAGAGCGCAGCGGCAAAAGTTTAACTATTTTTAACTATCATATCATATTATTGAACCAAGTTATCTTTTGCGCTAATACTGTCAAAACACACAAGGTTTACATGTAGACCCAGTTGGTCATGCCTAAAATGAAAATAAAATAAACAGAAAAACGTATACGTGCCTGTATATTAGATGGTTGCAGGTCTTAAAGGGACAGTAGGCCTATTAAACATGCGACTGTCATTAAAGGGACAGATCACCCCAAAATTTCATTTGTCATTATTTACTCATTGTCACGTTGTCCCAAATCTGTATTAATTTATTTCTTGTGCTGAACACAAAATAAAATATTTTGAAGAATCCGGGTGACCAAACAGTTGCTGGTCGACACTGAATTTGATAGTAGCAAAAAAACTATGGAAGTCGCTGTGGACCAGCAACTGTTTGGTTTTCTGCGTTCCTCAAAATAGCATTTATTTTCAGAAGAAGAAAGAACCCCATTCAGGTTTAAAACCACTTTTGCGTGAGTAAATGGTGGTATAAAAAACAAAACACTGTGACAGAACTGACAGACAGCAGACAGAAATGTATTGTTGGGTGAAGTATTTAACGTTGATAAAACAATAAAACAAAGAAAAATATTTCACTGCTCTTGACTGTAGAAATTTAATAAAGTTTTTAAAGGAATCAGTCCATATAGTGTTTTATTTTTATATTTGTTCATTCAATTTCTTGAATGCTCCTGCTAAATACACCTATTGTACCAGAAAATAAAGCACAGTTTGTTTTATTTGTATATTTAAAAAAGAAACTAACTACTCTTTGTATATCATGTGTAGTTGTAATGTGTATCTTTGTCATTCTTTTATCTTTGTTCTTAAAAAAATAAGAACAAAGATTTTTATCTTCACTCTATTTGGCCTAAATATTTGCTAAAAAAAAATGTTTACTTTTTTGATACCTTGAAAGGGTTTGTCTTTATAATAGGGAAATTAGTTTGGCTGTAATGCTCAGACAACTTGCAAAATAGTAAAACCAACATGACAGAATTGTGATAAAAATCATGATATTTCTAAAAGAAACTGTGATATATTTTTTCCATATTGCCCACCCCTAATTGGCATAACAAAATAAAAATGAAAAATTATATAAATGTTTATATAATATTATATATATATATATATATATATATATATATATATATATATATATATATATATATATATATATATATATATATATATACATACATACATATATATATAAACCTATTATCTTTAGCTTATGTAGGCTCTTCAATAAATTAATCGCTGATCTCTGGTGATGTATTATTTTTTTGTAATGGATAATTTTAGGGCTGCAGCTATTTATTCTTTTTGTAATCAATTAATCTAGCACTTAATTGATCGATTAATCGGATAGATGTGTGTTTTTAAACAACCTAAACAAATATAACGAAAATTATGTGGCTGTAAAATGATCAAGCATTTGGCTTTTATTTCTAAAAAACAAAAATAATTTTTTTATTCCCATTTTTACCAATTTAGTGATTATAAGTGCCAGTCCCAACAATTATATGACAATACTGTACAGTTAAGTCAACTTACTGTAAAACATGTATAACTATGAATACAAACTTAAATAGTAAAGGCCATTTGGCCTTAGTTTTGTCCTCTTAATACAACATTACAAAAGAAGGATTGCAACTCCTGCAAATTACCCACCCGAGAACAAAAATAAATTAATATAAAATATCAAGCCAAACAGATATACAATGTTTTAGGGCTGGGCAATAAATCGATTTTATCGATTAACTCGAATTTGACGTTAAGGGCGATTTGTTTTTAATGAAAATAGTTTTTCTCTTTAACTTCCACCACCGGCTCTCCCCTTATGGGCGTTACACACAGGATGTGGTATGCGCGCTGCTGCACTATAAAACTCATTCATCTCAATGGCTTGCGCCGCGCAAGGACGTTTTGTTGCTGCGTCGACCAAAGAGCAAGCGCAGCGGTCAAAGTTCAAAATAGTTCAACTTTTGCTGCTGCGCTCTGTGACGATTACCAGTGCGACCAATAGAATCGGGGGATCAAACAAGCACGGAAATCAAAATGGATGAACGGCTAGTACTGCGTGTGTCAGATTTTCCTGAGCTGTATGATACAAGTTTGAGGTCGTACCCACAGCCTATTCTTCCTTGCTTCTCTCTTAATTCTCATCAGCAGGACTAGCGCTATCGCTTGCTTCTTACAACGGGACAGATACATGTTTGCTGTTGACCGAAAGGAGGAACAACAGACCATGAAAGAGCTCCCGCTAAAAGTTTTTAACCCTCTCAAGGTAGGCGTTGTTGATTTGCAACTAGGGATGTCAACGATTAATCGATGATCGATTAATTGTCGATAAGAGATGCAATCGATTAAGGCTGTCGGTGGTCGGTTAACCGATTCAATGTTGGGCTGCGTGCGGCTCATGCGCACTCAACACGTGCGAGCGGCTGTGAGTGACGGTGACGATATATAAAAGCATCATCATTCATTCACAATGTACAAATTAAGCTTTTAATGTGATTTAAACTTTAAAGTACATTAAAATAGAAACAACATAAAAAGTTCTTCAACATTAAAAGCAATAGAAATGTAGTTACTAATCATTTCATCAGATAACTGTTTTATATCGTGCGCTTTGCAGGGCTGCGGGACACAGTGACAGGACAGGTAGTCTATTCATTCCTACAACTTGTTAATTCATTCCTACGAATTATAAATGTGGCAATTGTCCATGTTTCATTAATTTTGTTCCCTAAATAACCCATGATTTAAGTGAAATAAGGGAACAAATTAATAAATCGAACGAATTCTTAATTCATGAAATCTTTAATTTCCCTTCCCATGTTTACCACAGTAAGAGATGCGAAAACAGTTATTAAAAGCGAAAGATAATAAAATAAACCTGGGAAATTAGAGGGTTAGACTATGAAGATTTAGGAAAAGAAACAATGCCTAAATATACTGAATTTGTGGAAATTCGTGACCAACCGGCAAACCAGAACAAAGCCGCGTAAATGAAGACTATGGGGTCCAAAAGCATGGTCGCGATCTAACATTTTCCAGTTAACCTATTATTCCTCTAATAAACAAAGCTTTTATACCACACTTGTCATAATCAGATCTTACAATTTCTAAATAAATAATTGCTGGATTCAAAACAGCGATTAATAGGTGCTGTGACCGACACATTCCTGGAGCATTCACTGCTGTCACTAAACGGTGACGCCGAGCATCGTTCACAAGTTTCTGCATGGACCTGACTAGGGCACAGGTTCTAAGCCCTGGGACAAAATGGGATGCTTTAAGGAAAATTTATAGCCTACTAAGTAATAGGCCCAACATAAAAATAACAATTTGTTTTCATGTTTTTTTTTTTTTTTTTTTAAATAGGCTATGCGAAATAGATCCGACTTAAATAATTAAGATTAACGGATTTAAAACAGAAGTGTGGGCGCTCCATAAGTTCACCAAAAAAAATAAAAAAAAAGGATGACAACGCATTCTGTTTGTTTGCTTTATTTTACAAGAGCACAAATCTTCTGTTTTTATTGTGAGTGTGCACAAATGAAAGTAAACACTTTTGCGGAAAATATATATATTTTTCTTCTGCCTCAGCTGTTTCGATCGCGCCGGAGCCTGCTGCACACGTATATTCTAGCGATTCAAACTTACATCGCAGCCTGTTCATTATCAAAATAAAATAGTCAACTAAACATTTAAAAGGTTACACTGGTCAGTTTAAATAGACCGTAGTATAGTGCAGCAGCGCCGATGTAGTTCACTTAATGTGCAGCGCAGTCACACGCGATCCACATTTCGGATAATTTTATTTTAAATACAATAATGTCAGTTGAAAACATTGCAATTGTGCTTTAAAATACAACAACGAGCACCACAAAACCATTTCAAGAGGCGCGTTCAGCGTTCTCTGTGCGGGATTGGAAACGGTCAACAAAGCAAAATGACCTCAAAAGTATGGCGAGCTCTCTTCATTTTATCAAATGATCATAATCGCATCTATTCATTTTATAATCCTGTTACTAGCATTTTATTCAGACTAAAACCTCTTTAATTCAAGTGAGAAAGCGTTTTGTGTGTGGCTTTTGCACATCCTGTCATACCGCTGACTGCGTGCCTGCAATAGACGCATTTTGCAGTATTATGGTTAACGATTAATCGATTAATTGATCGTTAATTTAAACGACGATCGATCATGGAAATAATCGAAATTTGACATCCCTATTTGCAACAGTTAAAAAACTAACTACCTTATTACTCCAGATACATGTTTTAATTATTATACTTGTTACTAAAACTTAATTTAAGCCGGAGAGGGTTAAAACTGCCTACGCCATAGCGCAGCGCAAATCGCCTTGTATCTGAAGGGCAACGCTGAACCCAGCGGCAAGTGTACATTTGTTTTGAGCAATTTCTTTGTCGGTTGTAGTTTGTTTTTAAATAGAAAAAAAATCGATTAAAATCGAAAATCGGTTTGGTGTGAAAAAAATCTGAGATTTTTTTTAAGCCATATCGCCCAGCCCTACAATGTTTACAATTTATATTTTAAAAAATGTAAACAAAATCATAAATAAGAACAGACTTTTTCAGCTGTGATCTCAAAACAAACATCAAAATGTACCTAGCTGAGATAGAGAGTGAGTGTGAGTGAGTGCGTGTGAATCAGATCCCTGATCAGAGCCTAATCAGACTTTTTTTTTCTTGTCTCAAGAAATATCTGCATCCATGCGAAACCACAAAACAATGTAGTATACATGCCAGACCAGCATGTGGCACTGTAATTCTGCCACAGAAATACAATTAAAACGGAGAAGAATTTAACTAGGACTAGGCACATAAACCTTGTGTGGAACAATACATTTATTAATCAGTGTTAATAAAAAGACAATCGTTCAGTGCTTGATCATGTTTTTTGTTGCCGTTACATGATGCAGTGACTGACTAGGGGCGAGACGTGGGTTGATGACGTTATCATTTCAGAAAATATACAGCTTCACTGTCCACACATAAATGCAAAGGCTGCATTTTCTAATTTATGCACTTCGGGACCTGGGGCCCGTTCTTCGTACGTCGCTTATTACATCCGAGATCAAATGACACATCCAAGATGATATCACCGTGCTAATCATGATCCGGCTAATTGGGTTCTTCGAACACACCTGTTGTGTATGATTAGTATCGCTGGATTGAGTTATCTGAGGTAATTGCGCGTTCATGCGTTGTCTTAAAAGGGGATATGTATCGATACTCGAAACCATGATCAGCAGTGCAGCGATTGGCTGGTGGCAAGACGGCAATGTAATGACGTCATAGAATTTAAAATGACACCCGACGAAAAACTTGACAAATTTCTGGACTTTTATAAGGAAACAGCCAAGCAAACAAAACTACATAAATCTTATAATAGATGAAACAGATAATAGATACATGTTTTTGTTTTATTAGAATTTTTTTCATGATTCCCAATTATTTAGATTCGCAATTTATAAAAGTTGTGCAGTCTTTACATTTTTATTTCAGTGTAGAAATTGTCTATTCATTTCATTGTATATTTGGACAGATTTGTTACGTGACAGCATTAATGAAAGTTTCTTAAGGGTCAATATCATGTTATCTGCATCTCCTGCACTCCATCAAGCTCTTATAATAATAGTCATCACTCAAAATAATGCATGACTCTATTATCTGTATAGCATGTGTGTAAAACTCTAATACAATTATGAAGTAATAACTTTGTGACAAATAAATATTTCAGTGAGTAAAACTAGCTGTGTCTATAGTAGGCTGTTATCGACTACACAGCATTTTTATATTATTTTTAAATATTTTTTTTATGATTATTATTTTAAATTATTGTCCCTGGATCAGTACCATACTCTTGTAATAAAGTAGCAGTGGTAGCAGACATATTTTGAGTATCAGTTCTGGTTGAAAAGAAGCGATCTAATCCTGTTTACATGAAATAAGCTGCTCCCGAGCAGGTTTAAGCTTACGGACCTGTTGCTATGACAGCAGCTCCGGGATGAGCTTCGAAGAAACAAATGATCCAAGATCACGCCAAATCGTCAACATTCAAATCCAGCTAACTGAGTTAGCAACGTACGAAGAACAGGTCCCTGGTTTCAAAAAATATCGGTTTCAATTTTCCCAAAATGCGGGATCCATGTGGCCGAAACGCTATTAAAATACAAAATGTATAAGTATACTAGGGCTAATTCGAATGGATATCGAATATCATGCAATGTATTCGAATATCAACATGCCTGCCCCTCCGCGCATATTAAAAAGAAAAAAACACTATTGTAGCTAAACGTTTAGCGTCCTTGTCTTTCTTTAACTTTCTTTTTGCAAAACCCCTCAATTGACGTCTGTCCATTTTGATTCATTTTCTGTAACCGTTAAAAAATGACACATTTGCGCATACTTGTTGTGGACCAACTCAAATTTGACAGATTGGGGACGGAAGGGGGGGACTGATAGTGGTCAAGTAATCTTTATGTATTTATAATTTATTATTATTATTGTTGTTGAGTTAGTGTTCATAAACAAGTTATGTATGGTCTTTCAAGAATTTCAAGTTAATAAAACAACAATTTACGAAAAATAATTTTAAAGCTTGTGTCATGTGGTGCCTCCCTAGTTGTTGTGAATGGTTGGTGCCCCTGGGCACTGGCCCAAGTGCCCTTATGGATAATCCGGCTTTGCATGTGAGGCATTTTATTACAGATGCGCATGCTTTTTTTTTTTTGACTATTGGACAAAAACACCCTCCTACTCCAATTCTAACGCTTGGAAGAGCCAGGAACTCGTTCATTATTCTGCCATCAGGAACCAGTCGTGTAAGTCTGAGCTGCTCACACGCGTGCGCGCGCACACACACGCACGCACGCACGCACATGCGCACACACACACACACACACACACACACACACACACACACACTCATGCTAATCCGTTAGATGTGTCACTTTATGCTTTCCATGGTGACGCGTCATTGCTTGTCACGTGACATACCGCAGCAACAACAGAGCTGAATGAATGATCTGCTTTTGTCATTTTTCCTTTTTTATTCAAAATATTAACAAATTTGTTAGATATGGCATGAAATAGCTGATATTCCGATTGTCAAATATGTGGAAGTGTTTTGTTGTTTAAACACCTTTATAACGATCGCGTTAGTTGAGCTGTATGCGCGATGGGCGCCGCCATCTTAGTTTGTGCCGCAGACGCAGTTCAGAGAATCAGATCTGTTGGATTTACAACACGTGAATTCATCCACTTCTCCCGAAATACATAAAAGTAAGTGGCTGGTGAACTGGGAGAATAATGGAGTAAACTTTAAAGTTACTTACACAATGTGTATCTGATATGAATAAAATGTGTCTAATTATAATGAAAAAGATTATTATTGCCTCTTCCTTTGACATCAGTGTGTATTTTACAAACTCTAAATGTATTGTTTTTTCTAGTACTTATATGTCTGAAACCTAAAATAAACATTATGTGGTTGAAAACACTGAAAAGTTGTGATGACAGCTCTGAGCGCACTTGTCTCTGGCTCAGCGCCAGCCAACTCGCGAGAGCACATTTGAATTTCACGTCATGCACTGACCGGTGTGGTCGTAACAGTTACACTCCAGGGACTAGCCTAGACTGATCACACCGGTGTGATCGTACGTGCGATGCGAAAGAGTTAAATTACTTGAAACAAAAATATATAAAGCCTATATCGAAATCATCTCGCGACCCCTGCGCCGTTGGGAACCACTGATATACACCTTAAGGATTCTTGAGAGTGAGTAAAACATGGTCTAATTTTCATTTTTGGGTGAACTAACCCTTTAATATCTTTCTTGCGGTGAACACAAAAGAAAAAAGATATTTTGAAGAATGTGGGTAACCAAACAGTAGCTGCTGCACATTTGATAGTAGAAAAAATACTGTTCAACTGTCTGGTAATACACATTATTCAAAATAACATTTATCATGAGATCATAATATTATTATGTTTTGTGAACAAATGTTCTATATGTGTATCATGGCCTTATTATGAGTGACATAAAAAAATATTTTTTTTCAGAAACCATAAATAAACGTTTTTTTTTTTTCAAAAACACAAACATGTAAGGTACATCCATGCTGCACAGCATATTATTGTTACACAGATTGTGCCGATTACAGTGATATTAATATGTGTGTGAGTACACACATATATATATATATATATATATATATATACACACACACACACACACACACACAAATGTCTACACAGAAATTTTCAAGGGCTCAAAAATACCCCGAAAAAAAAAGCTTTGTAAACCTAATGTACCACAAACATTCATTAAAGATGAAAGAAGAATAAACACCAACCTCCTTGTTCCTCGTGTTTTATTTCTGGTTCCTCGTGTTTTATTCTCAAAGTTTCTGGTTCCTCGTGTTTTATTGTGGTGGTTTCTGGATCCTCGTGTTTTATTCTCAAAGTTTCTTGTTCCTCGTGTTTTGTTGTGCTGGTTTCTGGATCCTCGTGTTTTATTGTGGTGGTTTCTGGATCCTCGTGTTTTATTCTCAAAGTTACTTGTTCCTCGTGTTTTGTTGTGCTGGTTTCTGGATCCTCGTGTTTTATTGTGGTGGTTTCTGGATCCTCGTGTTTTATTCTCAAAGTTTCTTGTTCCTCGTGTTTTGTTGTGCTGGTTTCTGGATCCTCGTGTTTTATTCTCCAGGTTTCTGGTTCCTCGTGTTTTATTGTGCAGGTTTCTAGTTCCTCGTGTTTTATTGTGCTGGTTTCTGGTTCACTCGTGTTCTCTTCTCTCTCCTCTTTCACAAACTCCATCTTCACAGCAGCAGATCTAAGTTCAGAAACTCCTCCAGATATTCCTGCTTGCTTCAAAACTCAGTCACGAATGTGAAGACGAGAAATATTACAGGTATTTATGAACTGATTCAAAAACTATAAATATATATATTTTTTTTCTTTAAAGAAATATGTCTAAACGTTTAGGTAGCATACTGACATAACAACAACAGAGAGCGCGGTGAAACACTTCTTCCTCTGAGGTTTAATGGTGTTTGTCAAATGTATGTGTTTAGCGCCTCCCGCTGGACTGGAGTGAAGCGACGAGAGGAAAAGCAGTGAGGACGTCGTCGTCATTTGGAGCGAATACCAAATGGAAACTTTACGAAAATTAACCATGGTTTTAACCTCTTAAGCACAAATGCTATTTTGGGGATTTCCGTTTTTCATTTTCCTACCTAATTTTGAATGCCTGCCTATACTAATGCTACAGTGTAATCTCAGAAAGTTTGGTATAATTTCAAAGGAAACCCTTTGAAATTACATAAAACACTGTTGAAATTGATAAAAATGACAATATATGCTGTCTGTGTTATAATAAATAGGGAAAAAAACAAGGCGCTTTTTTATTTTATTTGTGTAAACTGAAGTTTGAAATGGTATAACTCAGGCATTGAAGGGGCTGGCAACTTCAGACCAATGTCTTGTGCTTGTTCCACTTGTCAGCTATTAGAGGAAAACAGAAATTTCTTTCTATCCTAATCTATGCAAAAGTTATTCTATTCCAACTGAAGGAAGGAATAATACCGTTTTTGTATAAAATTTTTGTCTAAATAAGTATGAAGTCATCTTTTGCACACTTGCAGTATGGAATAATGTGATCTCTGTATATTATTTTACAGAAAACACTCAGAAGTTACATAAAAAGCTGCTGTTTGTGACAAATAGTATTATTTATGTTGTTTCACATATGATGAACCATCTCAATACAATGTGCTTTTTTTGTGTGTGGGTTTTCTGAACAGTCTTTGAAAGAGAATAAGTCAAATTACACAATAGCAACATGCATAAAATTATAAAAAATATCTGGTCTATCAAAATCTAAAATAGAATCCACAATCTCCAGCTTCATATCGTTTCATTTATGTCTTTTCTGCATCGTGTAAAGATTGGGAGACCTCGCCTGTCTCATTCATATATAATATTTTGATTTTTTTATCAGCGTGTCTGTTTGTTTCGGTTCTGATTCAGCGTAAACATGCTCCCCGAAGCTTCTACGCGAACTTCGGAGCGTCAACAAACTAATTTATGTTTATTCCCCCAGTACTGTACTGATTACTGTACATTCACTGAGATGCGGTCGAACACTGCACAGTTATGAAAATAAACATATTAGCTTATTGCTAGCGGAGCTTCCAAGCCTCAGAATAAAGAATCAAATGTATGAAAGCGAGTAGCACGCGTATACGCTTACCAGATGCGAGTCCTGACCTCTCTACGGCGAAGGTGGCCACCCATAACTTGTTTTATGAATATTATGCATTATAAATCCAGAGATTCGGCCGCTTGTAGTTTCGCCTCGCGTGGCCTTTGTTTAGAAGCAGCCAAAAACTCGGTTTCCCAGAGCCCATCGCTTCGTTTGCGTCATTCCGGCGGAAAGGAGTGGGCAGTCGCTGTCCAGTTCCTGTCACCCCCGCTGGTGCTGAATTCACACCTTCGATTGGAGGGAACGACTTGTGAATGGCAGCTATCAGGACAAATAGCGCTTCACAAAAGAGATCAGACGTCTATAGCAGAAGAAAGGCTTTTAGACCCATCTATATGAGTTAGAGATCTTGTCAATCATACAGCCTTTGGAGCTCTTTTGTGCACTTGTTCAAAACGCTTTATATCTCAGCAATGGAAGCACGCAGAAATGTAAAAATGGTCTTGTTTGAAAGAAGAGATTCTAATCTAAAAGATTATATCGAGTATATAGGTATGCGTGGCTGTTTGCGGCTGACTGAAGCGGTGCAAAATGTATAAATAATAAGGTGAGAAATTTTACATCGCGATTCTGTTCTGAAGATCATTCGATCTGTGATTGTCACACAATAAAATGATCTACATCATCAGATTCCTGAGAATGAGAGCTTTCTTGTGATATATGACTTGACTGTTTTGTGAAAAATATTTTAAATACACATTCTTACGAAAACGTATTCGCAATCGTTAGATGGAAATTTATGGGGGGGGGAAATATATTTCTTAGCTTAATTTGACTACTTTATGTATCATAAAACCCCAATTAATGGTATTCTTTGTAAAGAAAACACTCTAACCTTTCAAATGAACCCATTTTTGGGCATATACCATATAAGGAAGGATATGCAAATGAGACACAAACATCTGGCATGCTATTTTCGGACCAGGTACCGGGTCTGCAGAGTTTTAACTAGGCCTATATATTGGCAGAAGAACGGATGTCGTGCTGACAATCATAAACAACAGCATGTGGTGTCACAGGCAGTGGTCTTCAGAGTGCACCTGGAAAGACATTAATGGACGACTCTCGTCTCATCGTGGAAGTTGAGAAATATCAAGTTCTTTATGATCCACACAATGTACTTTACAAAGACTTGCAGGAGAAGGAAAAAGCATGGGATGAAGTTGCATCGGCTCTTATTGCAGATGGTAATTAATTTTATACCTAGTGTTTTTGACGCTTTCGCTGGCTCACGAGCAAACAACTCAATATTTGATTCAAAATTGATTCAATTGGAACCATTTATTTACAATTTCTAAATTAAACATAAGCACACAAATAACAAAAGCAGGTGATACATGCATATATAATAAACAAGTGCTGATTTCAAGATGAGCAGCAAGTCAAGGCTGTGAACCATTTACAATACACATAATTTAAAACCGTTTATTAAATTGGTTTTCAGGGTGTCCTTTGGTAAATTTGATTGCAAACAAACCCAGTGACAAGATGGTAATATGCACCATGTTCTCTCCTATGTCGGTTAATGGGATGAAGCCAAAGTCTGCGTCTTTTTTAGTCTCCTTAATAACAAATATAGCGCGATGGCCTTTCTTCTATCAACAACACGTACTGCACGGAAAACAAAAGCCCTATTCGGACGGGACTAGTTTTACAGGGGGTCGTTAGAGAAATCTGCATTTCACAGACGTACTTGGTGATTTTAATCCCGTCCGAATCTGCCAGAGCAAATTCCAGAGCAAATTACCTACCGTTTTTCGGCAAACTCAGTGATCCTCTGAGAAAACTAATCCTGTCCGAATGCGAATGTCTGTGATTGCCGGCGATATTTTATTTCACAACGCGTTTCCTTGTGTGTTTTGGCCAACGTGAATTACTGTAGATGCTCTTACCGCGCGGATGTTTGATATTGCTTAGCGGCAAATAAAAAAAAAAAAAAAATACAAATAATAAAATCAAGAGCAAGATCGCGTAAACTGTTAATACCGGCTATTGTAATATCAGCATCAGGTAAGATTACTCACGTTCATTTATGTACCCAGTTACATAATGTAAACTAAAGGAACCACACGGTAACATCGTTTTGCTATACTAGCCATTTAGTATTTATTGTGTAATAATACTAAGGCAATCATTCTGAATGAATTAAATGCACGCATACAGAGCGCATGATCTCTGTGATGCCCAGATGCACAAAACAGACCCTCCCACCTCTGTAAAAAACACGGAGATGTTAGTCCCGTCCGAATTGGTACATGAAAATCACAGACGTCAGGTGGTAAGAATCGAAACTCAAACGTAGTTTAGAAAACTAGTCCTGTCCGAATAGTGCTAAAGACAGGAAAACAAAGATGCAACAAAAGTAACAATGAAATTATTAATTAAAAAAGCTTGCCAATTCTTTTTATTTCAATGTATTTTAAATGGGAAATAAAGCAATGCGAACGTAACCATTATAGAACACTCTGACCAAAATCAGCTGTTCAGTTGCGCGCTGCCTCCACTGCCAGTGTGAAAGTAAAATAGGCGCGCGCTGCTTCTGCTCTGCCTACCTGCTGCTAACGCGCTGCTTCTGCTCTGCTGCAGCTTGCGGTGTGAACCCGGCCTAAAACTGCTTCAAATATCTCTGTGTTGTTAACTTAGCTATCGGCGCGTAAGTACATCAAGTAAACAACATGCGATGTTGTCATCAAACTGCACTTTCCACACCCAGCCGGCACATGACCGACCTTCAACGTTGAAATATGGTTGAAATTAGGTCAGTTGTGGTTTCAACGTTGAAACAACGTTGATTCAACGTTTAAAGCTGAATAGTTGAAAAACATCCAGCACATGACCAACTTTCAAAGTTGAAATATGGTTGAAATAAGGTCAGTTGTGGTTTAAACGTTGAAACAACGTTGATTCAACGTTTAAAGATGAACTGTTGAAAAACTTCCAGCACATGACCAACTTTCAACATTGAAATATGGTTGAAATAAGGTCAGTTGTTTTAATGAAACAACGTTAAAAATGTTTAATGCTAAATGGTAGAAAAAGGTTAACAAGCTTTTAAATTATTTATATTAAATTATTTAAATTAATTATTATTTTAATAGCATTTAAAAATATTTTAGTCATGATACCTATTCTAAAATCTAAAGGTATATGTTAAATATTATCATCATTAACAACAATAAAACTATACATTTCGCTGCTTTATCACACTGAAACAACTCCCATTGGTAGTTTTATTTTATTACTTCTATCATGATTGGTTAATCTGGCTGTCATTCAGGAAACTGGACAATGAATCGGTTCGCGCTTTTCTACATTTAAAAATATGACCGTTATTGTCGTCTTTCTGTGAGTGAGGCGGCTAACTGTGAGCTGCTGCTCGTTATAATTTACTGCTCGGTCGGTCCCGAATTATTTGATATTTGCCTGTACATTTTTTATTTATTTTGAGCGAATTTGAGTCGTGACATGTCAATGGAGAACAAAAACTGTGAACACAAGAAGGGTCAGGTGTTCTGCGAGGTCCTGAAAACATCCTGGCAAAATGAGGTAAGAAAATCGCTAACTTTATCTTTATTATCTTTTGAAAATAGTAAAGTATTACCAGAGTTTACAAATGGGTAGTTTAAAGGACATGTAACCTGCAGATAAATAAATACCCGTGTGTCTTTTTTTGCATTGCTTTATCACAGATGATCAAGTTAGATGCTCACCCAATGTGTTGCTGGTAGGTTATGTGTTAATGTCTGTCTTTTAGAGATTTTCCCATATTTTCCTGATATGAATCCCATGCATTAGGTGTGTTATATATGTTTGTATTCTTATAATAGTTTCAAAGTGTTTTCTGCAACATATAAGTGCAAATGTCGGTATTTAAATAATATAATTTTAATGAATTAATGAAAATGAAAAAAAAAGAAAGGATTGTTTAAAGCCATTCTCAAAGTGTCAGGCCCCCTCTAGTTGTTATGCAGGTGAATCACTAAATTAAACTAATTAATGTTAATATATTTTAACTTAATCTTTGAGTAAGTTTTTTTTTTTTTGCACATTTAAGTATGTTAGAGTGAAAGTACAGTACAGTTTTGTAACTTTTGTTACATAATTACATTTAAAATTACATTTTAATTTAAACTTTTTTTTTTCATTTACCTGTGTATGTAAGCACAGTTGTAGTGTTAATGTTCAAACTGTATTTACCATGGTAAAATGTCTGACAACAATTAATATTCTTATTAGAATTAAACTGCCTCATTTTTTAACTGTAGACCTGTAGCTGAATAGTTTGGCCAACTACGCTGCTGAAATGTAATGTTGGTCATTATGGTGCAACATAATATTTAATAACAAATATTTTCTGAAGTGGTACTTGATATAAAAGTTTGAGAACCATTGGGTTAAAGAAATGGTATAAAATGAAATCCTGCTTTTTAAGAACTTTTCAGTAAACCATTTCTTCTTTCCCCTTGTAGAGTCATCAAGGATCCAGCTTGTTCTTGAAACATTGGTAAGAAATTGTTCTTCTGCTACATTGCACTGTCACTTCTGCTAGAGATGCTTTGACCTTTTGTGATAGGTTTTGATTGTGCTTCGTTTAATAAAAACGTACTGAATTTGATTTGACTTATTTTACTACACTGTAATGTTAGTGCTCTGAAAACACTGCTTGTGAATAATTTGTTAATATTGTACATTTTCATCTGAATACATTAAATAAGTGTTTAATGAATAGTGTTGTCCACTTTGTTTCCAACATCACTGTTACTGAACTGTAAAGTGAAAATATTGTGTGATTTATTTTGCATTCAGTTTTCAGTTAAATATATTTCACAATATCAAAGTTATTGTCAAACATTGTGGACATACCTAAACAAACTGGTTAAATCTTATGTTCCCTCCAGAAGTTTGCCCTCTGCAAGTGAACGACGCCTTGTGGTGCCATCCCAAAGAAGTTCACAATCACTCTCACGGTCCTTTTCCTGGACTGTACCCAGCTGGTGGAATCACCTCCCAATCTCAATCCGAACTGCTAAGTCTTTACTCATTTTCAAGAAACATCTTAAGACTCATCTTTTTCACCAGAACTTAACCAACTAATGCTAGCACTTTTCCTTCTTTTCTTGTCTTTCATATATATATATATAAAAAAAAAAAAAACCTGGCTATGTGTTCTGTACTAGACTAACTGAGACTTGTTATAGCACTTGTATCCTGTTGTTGTTCGCTTGTACACCTGACTGCTTCTGTTGTTCTCATTTGTAAGTCGCTTTGGATAAAATCGTCTGTTAAATGATGAAATGTAAATGTTTATACAGGACGGTACAGAAAGTGCACAAGTGGGAGAGAGTGGAGGGGATGGCATCAGAAAGGACCTAGCGCTGGTACACTTTCAAGGATCACCCGAAGCACAACCACACTGTATACACTAAGGCTGCTGGTTCTAACATTTTAGAGTGCCCTGCGGTAGAAATCTCATTCTGCATTCCCCACAGTAAAGAAAACACAGTCCGGGGGGGTTCCCATTAGAAATCAACTGGTGGAAGGTTCCCTTCTCGAACTGTTCAACACATTTTCACTGCACAAATGTACACAACTCTTGTAATGAAACACATTACTCAAACATGTTTTTGACAGAAACTGTAGTTTTCCACCAAAATAAAAGATCCACTGGTTTCAGTCATAAAGGTACAAGGGTTTGTCTTGTAAGTGCTGCAAAAAAATATGCATTTATGTGCCAAATTATTTTACAAAAACCTTTAAATATTATTGTATTTGGATTGTTCTTCTACCTGTTTTTAGCATTACCTCCATGCATACTCTGCATAATAAAGTGTGGGATTATTTTCATCTGTTTTATACAGTATGTTTCCAAAATTAAACTGCTGTTTGACAATTTTGAGCATGTGGTAGTTTATTGAAGTTGTTTGTAAAGCCATTGCTGCCAGTCATTAGATTTTTAGCCTTGCATGTACCGTGTTGATCTAAATGCCAACTAGGATCTAGGTGTATTTATACACGGTGCAAGGTACGACGGGGAAACAACGTCGTGTTATCAACGCGGATTAACTTTTCAAAATCAACACCTCATTCAGCTTTCATCCCAGGTGTGCAGCACGACCCTAATTCACCCGTAATGCAGGTAAGACGGTGAAACAGCGTCGCGATTTCAACGTTGAATCCACGTCGTGATTTCAACGTTGATCCAATTTGCAAAATCGAAAGGTTATTCAACGTTGATTCAACGTCGGGATTTCAACGGTGAATCAGCGTCGTGATTTCAACCGTACATCAACGTCACGATTTCAACGGTGAATCAGCGTCGTGATTTCAACCGTACATCAACGTCACGATTTCAACGGTGAATCAACGTCGTGATTTCAACGTTGATCCAATTTGCAAAATCGAAAGGTTTTTCGACGTTGATTCAACCATGGTACCTGACGTTGTTTCAACGTTGAATCAACGTTGAAATGCCGGCTGGGCATGTACAGCTTAAAAAAAAAAAAAAAAAGACGGCATAAAGTGGAACTTAGTCATTTTCCAAAACCGCTGAGCAAATATATACAGTTTCAATACATACCACATAGAGACGTCGTTGCTAATGCTGCTCTTGTTAAATTTCAGCCTCTGGATCTGATTCTGGATCATAAATATAGACTGTTTCATCGGGCGCATGCGCCTGGACCTAAGTTAACTTCCGGTCTGTTGGCTGCAGTGCCTTGCCTTCTACAAACGCAGTTAAAGTTAAGGTGATGAGTAGACTGAAGTTGGGCTCAGGTGGTTGTGCTGCGGGGTGTGTTTCCCATACATTTATTTTATTTTTGAAGACTCGCCACACTTTTAGACTGATCGATTTTCAAAAAGGCTTCGTTGAATAAACATGAGTAACGTTACGTACTGCACTTTTCTTAATAACAATTCCTTACATTTATGTGTTTAAATATCAAAGCAAGGCACAGGTGTTTTTATATCGCTGTATTTCTGAAGGAAGACTTGCATGTTATATGCCTCGTAAAGCAGCGTGTGAGCGTAGCTCTGCTTTGTTTACAGCGGTTACTGGGGAAACCTTTTTTTCTCGTGCTTTATGTCTATGCTTTAAAACATCTCCTGCTGGCAAATAATGAATTTGCATATTCATTAAGTCCGCCTGATCCACGAAGCAAACATATTTTGTTTGTTAACCATGGTTTGTTTTGGATGATGGTTTTTTCCTCATGGTAATGTCACAGCTTCCAAACGCTCTCAACGCAAAAGCCTACTCGCGCTCGTGATTCTTTAGCTCCGCCCACACGTCACGCCTCCAGCGGCTCATGTTTTTCCGGGAAAAATCGGTACAGACTATCTTTCTCTTATAAATATAATAAAACTAAAGACTTTTTGTAGTTATGAAGGATGCAGTACTACTCTATAGGTACTCAAGATTAACAGGATATTGAGTGAAAACGAGCATTTCACCCCCCCCCCCCTTTAATAAAACATGAACAAATACATGGTGAACTACTGTATTCAATACAGTATTTTTATTATCTGACATGAATTTGACAGTATTATTTATTTTCTTAAGTGAAAAATTACTTCAAATGCAGCCAAAAATCTAACAAAAAAATCTTGTGTCTGTGTTTATGATATGACAGTTTTCTCAAATGAAACGGTAAATTCTCATGAAGTTACGGTTTATGCGTTCGTGTCCTCATATAGTGACACACGGCAGAGACTACAAAACAGCGAGCTCCCGCGCATCTGCGCCTGTCACCTACAGAGATGTTGAATTTGCAGAAGTAATATTTAAATAGTATTTTGCAGTTTAATATTCACAGACACTAGTATACATTGGGCTACTGTCTGGAGCCCTGCGCTTTGACTAACACGGAAGTGACTGAACGCAGCTGCAGGTACCGAATATACTCGGAAATCGGTAACTACCGGTACTTCAGAGACATACTGCTAACAACTGATTTATAATATAAAAGCGGCTTCACTGTCTGTTCGCAGTTTAGAACGAGATGAGCGATCCAGTCATATATAGATCAGTGCTGCTAACGCGTTTTCATTTCTTCTTCGCTGTTCGAAAACAGGGTTTGCTTGTGGCAACACAGCACAACTTCCTGTGTTTGCAATGCATTCTGAACAGCGAAGAAGAACCATGCAGCGGTTAGGCAACACTAGCGGTCATAACTAGATTTTGTGTAAGAAAATGGTATCGGATTGGTATATGGGTTCATATACTCGCCGATGCCAGAATTTGTTGTGGTATTGGGGATATTTCTGATTAAGGGTGCTCCGATCACGATCGGCCGATCGTTATGCGCATCTCGTCAGTAAAGCCGGTTCTCTAATCAGCGGTTAATTCCATCAGGTGCGTGATTTCACATAGAGCAGCTGTTACTACACAGAGCCGTTGTTAATAGAGAAGATGCGCAAATCCACTTCATTTTCAGCGTTTTTTGGTGCATCTTCTCAGTTAACAACGGCTCTGTGTAGTAACAGCTGCTCTATGTGAAATCAGGCACCTGATGGAATTAACCGCTGATTAGAGAACCGGCTTTACTGACGAGATGCGCATAACGATAGGCCGATCATGATCGGAGCACCCCTATTTCCGATACTAGTATCGGAATCAGAACAACTCTAATCAAAAGCAATCCTATGGGTCTTAATGAACTTTGTTTTTCTGCTTCCATAAAAGTAAACATATTGTTTTCCTTGTTTATCTAAAAGTGCTCTTTTTCGCCTTTTATTGTGGGCAGCCTCACCCCTGTTTCACACCGCAAGCGTGAGCGGTGCGCGAGCAGCGCGTCCGTGCAACTACACTGTCACTGCAGCAGCAGACTCTCGCGAGTATTCACACTGGAAGCGTATAAGTACAGCAGCAGCTGCAAAGCATGTTCGGCAGAAAATATAACCATTTCAAACAATGGGTATAATACTTTCAACATTTGTTTTTATAACAATACACCATACTTTCACCCAAAACGATTAATTAAAAAGTTTAAATAAATACATGATTGTTATGCTTAATTTTCTTTTCTGGCAGAATTGTTAAAACACTAGACATTGGCATTCTTGTTAAAACTCTTGACATGCTTATTCTGTGCATTTTGAACAAGTTTTGTGTATCTTGATATGCCACACCTGTGAGGTAGATGGATTATCTCGGCAAAGGAGAAGTGCTCACTAACGCAGATTAAGACAATTTTTAAGTGAAATAGGCCTTTTGTGTACACAGGAAAAGACTTAAATCGTTGAGTTAAGCTCATGAAAAAGGGGGCAAAATCTAAAGTGTTGCGTTAATAATTTTGTGTTTATATATATATATATATATATATATATATATATATATGTATGTATAAATATTACCGTTTACATTAATATATTATTATATAATTTATAATATTAATATTATATAATACAGTTTATATTACCGAGGGCGCTCTATGCTTCTCAGTGCTCCTGTAGCGTACCAAAGAAAGCATAGAGCTCCCTCTCGCGGCTGTAGATGGTAATGTTTTATCTTGGTTCTTGGTTCTACATAAATGCGACTTATAGTCCGGTGCGACTTATAGTCTGAAAAATATGGTAAATATATACATTTTACTAGGTCTATGATGGTGGTAAAGTGGTAAAAATCTGCCACCATCACAGCCCTAGTAAAATTTATTTATTTCTTGTTGTATATAGCTTAAAGAGCCTGGGGTCAAACTGACCGAAAAGAAAAATAATGCTTAAAAATGTTTACCGGGTCTCCATATTAAATTTTTAAAACACATTACAGTAACATTCCAGTAGACAAGACAGTAAATCTAAAGCAAGAAAAGTAAATTGTGTAATTTACAGATGTTCTCTCAGCTTTCAACAATATACCAAAAAATAAATATTTTTTACTTTTATTTCAGAGCTCATTGAAGAAAAAGAGGAAAATGAAGAATCAAGTGAAATTGAAGAGAAAAATCATGTTAAAACTGGTGGAAAACATTTGATTTGCTCTCAAACCAAACAAAAAAATAAGAAATCTTTCACCTGCACTCAGTGTGGAAAGAGTTTCACATGTAAATAAAATCTCAAGTGTCACATGAGAGTTCATACTGGAGAGAAACCATTCACTTGCGATCAGTGCGGGAAGACTTTCACGCAATCATCAAGCCTTAAGTATCACATGAACATCCACACTGGAGAGAAGCAGCACGCATGTGATCAATGCGGTAAAATCTTTTTATGGGCTTCACTTCTGAAGAGACACTTGAAAGTTCATGCAAAGGAGAAACCACATCCATGTAATTTGTGTAGTAAGAGTTTTTTTGCATCTACAAAGTTTAAAAGAACATCAGAAAATACATACTGTTGTGAGAGAGTACGTGTGCTTTGGGTGTGTAAAGACTTTTAGTTCAGCAAACAGATTAAAACTGCATGAGTGGATTCACACTGGAGAGAAACCTTATGAGTGTTCACATTGTGACCAGAGATTCAGTCATTCATCAAGTTTGAAAACACATGAGAGGATCCACACTGGAGAGAAACCTTACAAGTGTTCACACTGTGACAAGAGATTCAGTCGTTCATCAAATCTGAAAACACATGAGCGGTTCCACACTGGAGAGAAACCTTACAAGTGTTCACACTGTGACAAGAGATTCAGTGATTTATCAAGTTTGAAAACACATGAGAGGTTCCACACTGGAGAGAAACCTTACAAGTGTTCACACTGTGACAAGAGATTCAATAATTTATCAAGTCTGAAAACACATGAGAGGATTCACACTGGAGAGAAACCTTACAAGTGTTCACACTGTGACAAGAGATTCAGTCAGCCATTAAATCTGAAAACACATGAGAGGATCCACACTGGAGAGAAACCTTACAAGTGTTCACACTGTGACAAGAGATTCAGTGATTCATCAACTTTGAAAACACATGAGAGGATCCACACTGGAGAGAAACCTTACAAGTGTTCACACTGTGACAGGAAATTTAGTCGTTCAATAAATCTGAAAACACACGAGAGGATTCACACTGGAGAGAAAGCACATCACCGCAATTTACCTGCGAAGCGTTTCATTAAGTCATCTGTTACACACAGTCATACAAAAACCAATCACAGTAAGGCCCCCTACACACGGAGACGCATTTATGCGTTTCGTCCAGATGAATCCGGCATTCGGGGGAGTGGAAACGCAATTAAAAAAAAAAAAAAAAACAGGTCCCAGAGTAGATAAATCTGAAAATGACACCTTTGGGTTTTATGTACTGCCAATCCATATATTTTGTGAAACGGTGTACCGTATTTTCCGGACTATAAGTCAAACTTTTTTTCAGTCTGGCTGGTCCTGCGACTTATAGTCAGGTGCGACTTATTTATCAAGATTAATTTGACATGAACTGACAGAAATGAACCAAGAGAAATCATTACCGTCTACAGCCGCGAGAGGGCACTGAAGACATAGAGCGCTCGCGGCTGTAGACGGTAATGTTTTCTTTTGGTTCTTGGTTCTAAATGAACACGACTTATAGTCCAGTGCGACTTACATATGTTTTTTTCCTCATCATGACATATTTTTGAACTGATTCGACTTATATTCAGGTGCGACTTATAGTCCCAAAAATATGGTAGTCATCACCCCACGTCTTGACCATAGTCAGACACCGCTACATTTTACATTTAACACCAACAACAATGGACAACTATATGTTTGTGTTTATTCTGCAGAAACTACTCAGACAATTAGCTTGACTAAACTTAGTAGGAGAGCAGAAATTAAAAAGTGCTTTATTTTCTTCAGGTAAGTTGAACTGTTACTGTCGGTTACAGTTAAGTCTAATGCGTTACTGTTGCAAATCATTGCTGACAGAATGCAGTGTTTATAATCTAGAGATTGTAAAGAGGATGTAGCACACGCACTGTCAAGTCAAGTGCCAGTGGATTACAGACTTGCTCCCGCGAGACCCGATGCAACAGAGAGCGGTGTGGGACAAGTGTGTGTGTGCAGGACATCTATTGCACAAAGCAAAATTAACTCATATAAAATATAAACGATTTACAGGTGCAAGTGTATGCATAGCTTCAATTTAGGCTATACACAAATCCGCCGAAACACGGAAGTAAAGCAGCGTCGCTATTACTGCATGCCTTGCTGCTAAGGAAGTAGCAGAAGTAGCGTGTCCTGTAGGCGCTGTAGCAGATGTTAGCGTTACGAAAGGTTATTTAGGTTTTTTTAGCATGTATGCGGTCCAGTGATGCCGGGTTGTGTGGTTGGCTGTTTTAAAACAGAACAAAATTCATGTACCTTTGTTGCACATTGACTGCACATGTTCACGGCCATACGGATTAAACCGAGTTCCTAGTCGAGTGGAGGAGTATTTATTGTTTGAATTTCATAATAAAATGGACAGAATCTGAGAGCTGAGATTTTTTTTCTGTCATAAGATACCTAGTCTGTCTAGTCTGTCGGACTCCCTGTCCTCTTTGCTGCGCGGTTTTTCTGTGCATGAAAAAATAAATGTGCGGCGTGAGAGCGTGTGAAAAGACAATTGCGTGTCTCACATTTTATTGCATTTGTATTAGTTGTTTGAAGAGTAAAAAAAATTCTGTGGGCCTTTACGCAAATACAATCAGCAAGTCGGTCGGACTAAAAGGGGGAAAAAAATAATTAATTGGGTCAGTCCTAAATTGACAGGGTCGGTCGGGTTATGGCAAACAAGAATATTTTTAAGGATGGCCTAATAGTTTTTGAAGCTTGTGAACATTTTAGCAACACTGCTAGTAATGACAGCGTTCGGTTTTATTGTCGTCATCAATTAATACACTTCTTAATTACATTACATATTTTTACATCATTACTGTGGCGAGGGGGGCGTGGTTTAGCGGAATCTGCAACGGGAGAGAGACGGGGGGAGCAGAGCGAGGCGTAAGTAGGTCAAGTGCAAATAACTAACACGTGTGTTTGATTGCAGTAATTGGCGTGGAGAGACTGGATATAAGCCGAGTCACCGCAGAGAGAAAGAGAGAGAGACACGCTGGGACCTCGTCGTGCACTGGGAAGCTGAAAACCCGTTATTGAAGTCATTGACTGTGTTTGAGCAATAGTTTGCTGTTCATGCCCAGAGGGCATCGTGATTTGTTTGTTATTGTTAAATAAACGAGCGTCCCAGCAACAAGCCGACCCCTGCCTTCTTCCTTCCTATTAAGACTGTGTTGAACCTTGCTACAGTGGTGCCGAAAACCCGGGAAGGAAGAAGAGCATCGCCGCCATGCAATCTCCGTCAGGTACACCATTTGCGGACATCATCCAGTCGCTGGCCGGTCTTCATCAGGAACAACATCAACACATGCTGGCGATCAAGGAGGAGCAGGACAAAAGCTTTGAGGCGCTCCTCCAGGCCCAGCATGAAGACCGCGGGCTGTTCCGGAGCTGGGTAGACCGGGAGGTCCGGGCCACCCCTTCGTTTAAGGACAATACATCTCCTCTGCCGCTCAACAAGATGGGGCCTCAGGATGATCCGGAGGCCTTCCTGGACCTGTTCGAAAAGTCGGCAGAGGCTCGAGGGTGGCCCCCCGCGGACTGGCCCCTGAGGCTCATTCCCCTGCTGTCCGGTGAGGCGCAGGTAGCCGCTCACCAATTGCCAGTCCAAAACCTCCTGGCCTACCAGGACCTCAAGCATGCCATCCTCCAGTGGGTCGGTCGGACCCCGGAGCAACATCGCCAGAGGTTCAGGACTCTAACCCTGGAAGAGTCCGGCCGGCCCTTCGTGATGGCACAGCAGCTCCAGGACTCCTGCCGCAAGTAGTTGATGGCCGACAGTAGCGACGTCGAGGACGTGATCGATCGTGTGGTACTGGAGCAGTTCGTGGCCAAGCTGCCAAGGAAGACTGCGCAGTGGGTCCAGTGCCACCGCCCGACGTTGCTGAACCAGGCCATCCAGCTGGCGGAAGACCAAATGGTGGCGTGTCCAGGGGTCGGCGACCCCTTACCATCTGCTTCTCTCTCTCCTTCTCTCTCCTCCCCTCCCCCCTCTCTCCCTAAATCTGTCCCTTTCCCCAGGTCCCGTGGAGGGCTTCCGCCAAAGCTAGCCCCGAGGTGGAGAACGAGTTACGGCCAGCAGCGGGGCCCAGGGCTCCTCCCAGGGGTGGGAGTTCGCCCACGGGATCCGTTCCCCAGGCCACGGCCTCTCTGCTCTCTCCTCGCCAATCGCTTGACCTACTTCCTGCCGCCAGGGTGGCGGTAAAGTCTGGGCCGGCCTGTTGGCGTTGCGGGGACCCAGGGCATTTTATTGTTAGGTGTCCGTTGATGGAAGTGGGGACGTTGATCTGGCCGTTGTCCCCGACGTGCCAAAGGCTGCCCTCGATCAGGCTGGCTTATACCAAATACCAGTGAGTATCAGGGGGGGGGGTACATATCAGGCTTTGGTGGGTTCAGGATGTAACCAATCCTCCATCCATCAAAGCCCGATTCATCCGAGGGCATTGGATAGTAGCCGCATGGTTAGGGTTCGGTGTGTACACGGGGAAGTGGTGAATTATCCTATTTTGCCTGTGGATATTAAATTTCAGGGGGAAAAACATAGAGTAGAGGTGGCCGTTAATCCGCACCTCAGGCATCCGATAATTTTGGGTACGAATTGGCCCGCGTTTAATAAATTATTGGGGTATTTGTGTTCGGATGTCTCTTGGGGGAAACAAGGGAGGGCTGGAGTAGCGGTTGCGCAGGTGGGAGAGGCTGAACCGGAACCTCCGGGGCCTGTTGCAGGGGAACCGAGTGCTCTCGAGCGGAACATCCTCCCTGAGCGCGATGATTTTCCCCTGGAACAGTCCCGCGATGAAACGCTGAAAAATGCCTTTGACCAGGTTCGTTTGATCGACGGGCAGCTTCTCCACCCTGACCAACCGCTCTCTTATCCTTATTTTTCAATTTTAAAAGATAGGTTGTATCGGGTGACCCAAGACGCCCAGATAAAGCAAGGTTGTATCGGGTGACCCAAGATGCCCAGATAAAGCAAGATACAACCCAGTTATTGATACCTAGAAGCCGTCGGGAAATGCTTTTCCAGGCGGCTCATTGTAATCCAATGGCCGGACATTTAGGGCAAGCGGCTACACTAAACCGTCTCATGGCCCGCTTCTTCAAGCCGGGCATTCAAGAGAATCTGCGCAGGTGGTGCGCGGCTTGTCGTGAATGTCAATTGGTGAATCCACCAGCCACCCCAAAAGCACCATTGTGCCCCCTTCCATTAATGCTATTCGCGAGCTTTATGAATTATTGGGAATTAGATCTATTCGAACAAGCGTCTATCACCCACAAACAGACGGGCTGGTCGAACGATTTAATCGCATGTTAAAATCCATGATTCGTAAGTTCGTTCAGGAAGATGCCAAAAATTGGGATAGGTGGCTAGAACCCCTCTTGTTCGCTGTACGGGAGGTCCCTCAAGCCTCCACGGGGTTTTCCCCCTTCGAGCATCTTTATGGGCGCCAGCCCCGCGGGGTCCTCGATGTCCTTAAGGAAACTTGGGAGGACGGACCTTCTAATAGTATAAACGAAATTCAATATGTCATGGACTTGAGAACAAAACTTCACACGTTGGGGCGGCTATCCATGGAGAATTTGTTGCAGGCTCAAGACAAACAGAGTCGGTTGTACAACAGGGGGGGGCTAGACTACGTCAATTTGCACCGGGAGATAAAGTGCTTGTATTACTCCCTACATCTAGTTCAAAGTTACTCGCGAAGTTGCAAGGACCCTTTGAGGTCACACGGCGGGTTGGGGATCTTAACTATGAGGTAGCTCGAACGGATAGGGGCGGGGCACATCAAATATACCACCTCAACTTGTTAAAAAAATGGTTGGAGGCGGAATCAGTGATGCTGGCAACGGTAGTGAGTGGGGAGGAGGATCTCGGTCCAGAAGTGAGTTCAAAATCCCAATCTCTCGCTCTGGCCCCTGGAGGAGACCACCTCTCGCCCTTGCAACTCACTGACATCAAGTCCCTCCAAGCAGCCTTTGCTGATGTGTTCTCGCCCCTGCCTGGTCGAACGGATCTCATTCAGCAGTTCGCAGCCGGCCGTATAGATTACCTGAACGTAAAAAAAAGGTGGTTCAAGGGGAGTTAGAGGCCATGCTAACAATGGGAGTAATAGAAGAGTCCAACAGTGACTGGGCGAGCCCGATAGTCTTGGTACCTAAAACAGACGGCTCCGTGCGGTTCTGTGTGGATTATAGGAAGGTGAATGCTGTGTCGAAATTCGACGCATATCCAATGCCCAGGGTGGACGAATTGCTTGATTGACTTGGCACTGCTCGCTTTTACTCGACGCTGGACTTAACTAAGGGTTATTGGCAGATCCCCTTGTCTCCCATGACCAAAGAAAAAAACGCTTTCACAACGCCGTTCGGATTACACCAATTCGTTACTCTTCCATTCGGGCTCCAGCCACTTTTCAGCGTCAGATGGACAAAATCCTCCTTCCGCATGCTGCATATGCCGCCGCCTACCTGTATGACATCATCATCTACAGTGGGGATTGGCAGCGACATATGCAGCATTTGCGAGCGGTCCTAAAGACGCTGAGGAGGGCTGGGCTCACGGCTAATCCGAAGAAGTGTGCAATTGGGCGGGTGGAAGTAAGATATCTGGGTTTCCACTTGGGTCATGGACAGGTGCGTCCCCAAATTGATAAGACTGCAGCAGTTGCAACGTGTCCAAGGCCTAAGACCAAAAAGGAGGTTAGACAGTTCCTGGGGCTGGCAGGGTATTATAAAAGGTTTGTACCTAATTTTTCGGATACTGCTAGCCCGCTGACTGATTTAACTAAAAAGGAGGCACCAGATACAGTTCAGTGGACGGAGCAGTGCAAGCAGGCTTTCACCCAGTTAAAGACTGCTCTGTGTGGCGGACCGCTCCTGAATGCTCCTAACTTTTCTCTCCCTTTTATCTTGCAGACAGACGCGTCGAACAGAGGGTTGGGCGCAGTCCTGTCCCAGGAGGTGGAGGGGGAAGAGCGGCCGGTGCTGTACATCAGTCGGAAGCTCTCTAAGAGAGAGACGATGTACAGCACCATAGAAAAAGAATGTCTGGCGATCAGATGGGCTGTTCTTACCCTCCGATATTACCTCCTGGGGCGGGAGTTCACAATCTGTTCGGACCATGCTCCCCTGCAGTGGCTCCACTGCATGAAAGATACCAACGCACGGATCACCCGGTGGTATCTCGCTTTACAACTTTTTAAATTTCAGGTGATCCACAGGCCGGGTGTACAGATGGCTGTGGCTGACTTCCTCTCCAGGAGGGGGGGGGGGGGGGGCTGCAGGCCGGACGGCTCCCCGGCCTGAGTCGGGCGGTGGGGGTATGTGGCGAGGGGGGCGTGGTTTAGCGAAATCTGCAACGGGAGAGAGATGGGGGGAGCAGAGCGAGGCGTAAGTAGGTCAAGTGCAAATAACGAACACGTGTGTTTGATTGCAGTAATTGGCATGGAGAGACTGGATATAAGCCGAGTCACCACAGAGAGAAAGAGAGAGAGACACGCTGGGACCTCGTCGTGCACTGGGAAGCTGAAAACCCGTTATTGAAGTCACTGACTGTGTTTGAGCAATAGTTTGCTGTTTATGCCAAGAGGGCATCGTGATTTGTTTGTTATTGTTAAATAAACGAGCGTCCCAGCAACAAGCCGACCCCTGCCTTCTTCCTTCCTATTAAGACTGTGTTGAACCTTGCTACAATTACATTATGTTGTCAATAAGTTACCTTTATCAGTAAGTTTTGGCCACTGCCTTTCATCATCTACCCAATGTTCCCTTTCACCAGACATTTTCTTTAATTAGCAGGAGTCGCTTTCATTGAAATGTTATTAGAGGGCACAGGCAAGTGTCACACTGTCAAACTTTGCAGGCACGCAGTAATAACTGCAGGCAAGATGGCGGCGCCCATAGAGTTCCCGCCGGATTTGTGTATAACAAGGATTGATGGGAGATACTGATCCAAAAGCATACCTTTTGTTTATTTCTTGTTTGTTTAATTTCTTCCTTTAATATAGGCTAAGTTTGTCATTGTTGCTGTTTTCATTTAAAATAAATAAAACATTGAACCACGAATTAAGCATTTGTTTTAAAAAGGGGAAAATACTTTATTTATTTTGGTTGCAATATCCATCTTATTCGTTATTGTTAATAAAAGTAAGATCTTTAAATGCCTATGGGAATTTGTATCATTGTACTATTTTATTGCTAATGTCAGCTTTTAAGTCAAGTCACCTTTATTTATATAGCGCTTTAAACAAAATACATTGCTTCAACGCAACAGAACAACATTCATTAGGAAAACAGTGTGTCAATAATGCAAAATGACCGTTCAAGGCAGTTCATCATTGAATTCAGTGATGTCATCTCTGTTCAGTTTAAATAGTGTCTGTGCATTTATTTGCAATCAATTCAACGATTTTACTGTAGATGAAGTGATTATGAAGTGATAGTGTTTAGGCGCCAAATAGGAAAAGGATCTGCCGCCCGTAGTTGATTTTGATATTCTAGGTATTATCAAATTGCCTGAGTTTTGAGAACGTAGAGGAGTATAATGTAAAAGGAGCCCATTCAAATACTGAGGTGCTAAACCATTCAGGGCTTTGTAAGTAATAAGCAATATTAAAAAATCTATACAATGTTTGATAGGGAGCCAATGCAGTGTTGACAGGACCGGGCTAATATGGTCATACTTCCTGGTTCTAGTAAGAACTCTTGCTGCTGCATTTTGGACTAGCTGTAGTTTGTTTACTAAGCGTGCAGAACAACCACCCAATAAAGCATTACAATAATCTAACCTTGAGATCATAAATGCATGGATTAACATTTCTGCATTTGACATTGAGAGCATAGGCCGTAATTTAGATATATTTTTGAGATGTAAAAATGCAGTTTTACAAATGCTAGAAACGTGGCTTTCTAAGGAAAGATTGCGATCAATTAGCACACCTAGGTTCCTAACTGATGACGAAGAATTGACAGAGCAACCATCAAGCCTTAGACAGTGTTCTAGGTTATTACAAGCAGAGTTTTTAGGTCCTATAATTAACACCTCTGTTTTTTCTGAATTTAGCAGTAAGAAATTACTCGTCATCCAATTTTTTATATCGACTTTGCATTAGTTTTTCAAATTGGTTTGTTTCACCAGGCCGCGAAGAAATATAGAGCTGAGTATCATCAGCATAACAGTGAAAGCTAACACCATGTTTCCTGATGATATCTCCCAAGGGTAACATATAAAGCATGAAGAGTAGCGGCCCTGGTACTGAGGCTTAAGGTAATCCATATTGCACTTGTGATCGAATTGTTTTAATTAATAATCTAATAATGAATCACAAATTACTATAGTTTTAAAGAAAGGGAAAATCCAAAGCCTTTTAAATTTTTGTGTTACAATGCAGACAAAACATTTTCCTTATGCATACTGTTAATAAAAGTTCAAAGTTTAATATAAGAGAACTTGTTGTCCCACTGTTTTAGCCTGTTTTGTTAATAATAATAATAGGTTAATAATGAGCCACAAACTAAGTATTTGTTTGAAGTAAGGGGAAAATGTAGATTCAATATGGATATTTTTATTGTGTGATAACTGATATGTCACTGATTCTTGAGAATATTGTAAGCATATTCATTTAAAACAAGTAGAACTACCTCTGACGGTGGTGACACTAATCTGACGGTGGTGACAGTGGCCTCATTACAACATACAATTCCAAAATGTATACCACTCAAGTCAATGGCTTCCTGTTTAACAACTTTATTTAACTATTTTGTCCAAAAAATAACACTGTGATAAACATGTTTCAAGGAATATAAGATACAATTAAGCAATATTTAAAAGTACCACATCCCCATATCATCAATTATAAAAAGACTGGCCCAACTAACCAATCACAGCACACACTGGCCCAGCTAACCTTTCACAACTCACACTGGCCCAGCTTACTAATCACAACACAGACTGGCCCAACTAACCAATCGCAGCACACACTGACCCAGCTAACCATTCACAACACACACTGGCCCACCTAACTATAAACAACACACACTGGCCTAACTAACCAATCACAGCACATACTGGCCTGCTAACCAATCACAACATATACTGGCCAGCTAACCAATCACAACATATACTGGCCAGCTAACCAATCACAACACACACTGGCCCAGCTAACCAATCACAACACACACTGGCTGAGCTAACCAATCAAAGCACATACTGGCTTGCTAACTAATCACAACACACACTGGATTTGTGTATAACAAGGATTGATGGGAGATACTGATCCAAAAGCATACCTTTTGTTTATTTCTTGTTTGTTTAATTTCTTCCTTTAATATAGGCTAAGTTTGTCATTGTTGCTGTTTTCATTTAAAATAAATAAAACATTGAACCACGAATTAAGCATTTGTTTTAAAAAGGGGAAAATACTTTATTTATTTTGGTTGCAATATCCATCTTATTCGTTATTGTTAATAAAAGTAAGATCTTTAAATGCCTATGGGAATTTGTATCATTGTACTATTTTATTGCTAATGTCAGCTTTTAAGTCAAGTCACCTTTATTTATATAGCGCTTTAAACAAAATACATTGCTTCAACGCAACAGAACAACATTCATTAGGAAAACAGTGTGTCAATAATGCAAAATGACCGTTCAAGGCAGTTCATCATTGAATTCAGTGATGTCATCTCTGTTCAGTTTAAATAGTGTCTGTGCATTTATTTGCAATCAATTCAACGATTTTACTGTAGATGAAGTGATTATGAAGTGATAGTGTTTAGGCGCCAAATAGGAAAAGGATCTGCCGCCCGTAGTTGATTTTGATATTCTAGGTATTATCAAATTGCCTGAGTTTTGAGAACGTAGAGGAGTATAATGTAAAAGGAGCCCATTCAAATACTGAGGTGCTAAACCAATAATAATCTAATAATGAATCACAAATTACTATAGTTTTAAAGAAAGGGAAAATCCAAAGCCTTTTAAATTTTTGTGTTACAATGCAGACAAAACATTTTCCTTATGCATACTGTTAATAAAAGTTCAAAGTTTAATATAAGAGAACTTGTTGTCCCACTGTTTTAGCCTGTTTTGTTAATAATAATAATAGGTTAATAATGAGCCACAAACTAAGTATTTGTTTGAAGTAAGGGGAAAATGTAGATTCAATATGGATATTTTTATTGTGTGATAACTGATATGTCACTGATTCTTGAGAATATTGTAAGCATATTCATTTAAAACAAGTAGAACTACCTCTGACGGTGGTGACACTAATCTGACGGTGGTGACAGTGGCCTCATTACAACATACAATTCCAAAATGTATACCACTCAAGTCAATGGCTTCCTGTTTAACAACTTTATTTAACTATTTTGTCCAAAAAATAACACTGTGATAAACATGTTTCAAGGAATATAAGATACAATTAAGCAATATTTAAAAGTACCACATCCCCATATCATCAATTATAAAAAGACTGGCCCAACTAACCAATCACAGCACACACTGGCCCAGCTAACCTTTCACAACTCACACTGGCCCAGCTTACTAATCACAACACAGACTGGCCCAACTAACCAATCGCAGCACACACTGACCCAGCTAACCATTCACAACACACACTGGCCCACCTAACTATAAACAACACACACTGGCCTAACTAACCAATCACAGCACATACTGGCCTGCTAACCAATCACAACATATACTGGCCAGCTAACCAATCACAACATATACTGGCCAGCTAACCAATCACAACACACACTGGCCCAGCTAACCAATCACAACACACACTGGCTGAGCTAACCAATCAAAGCACATACTGGCTTGCTAACTAATCACAACACACACTGGCCCAGCTAACCAATTACAGCACATACTGGCCTAAATAACCAATCACAGCACATACTGCCCTGCTAACCAATCACAACACACACTAGCCCAGCTAACCAGTCACAACACACACTGGCCCAGCTAACCAATAATAACACACACTGGCCCAGCTAACCAATCACAACACACATTGGCTGAGCTAACCAATCACAACACACACTGGCCGAGATAGCCAATCACAGCACACACTGGCCCAGCTAACTAATCACAACACACACTGGCCCAACTAACCAATCACAGCACATACTGGCCCAACTAACCAATCACAACACACACTAGCAGAGATAACCAATCACAACACACACTGGCCCAGATAACCAGTCACAACACACACTGGCCCAGATAACTAATCACAACACACACTAACCCAACTATCTAATCACAACACCACTGGCCCAGCTAACCAATCACAGCATATACTGGCCAGCTAACCAATCACAATACACAATGGCCGAGATAACCAATCACAACACACATTAGCAGAGATAACCAATCACAACACACTGGCCCAGCCAACCAATCACAACACACACTGGCCCAGTTAACCAATCACAACACACACTGGCCGAGATAACCAATCACAACACACACTGGCCCAGATAACTAATCACAACACATATTAGCAGAGATAACCAATAACAGCATATACTGGCCCAGCTTACCAATTACAGAACACACTGGCCCAGCTAACCAATCACAGCACACACTGGCCCAGCTAACCAATCACAGCACACATTGGCCGAGATAACCAATCACAACACACAGGCCCACCTAACAAATCACAACACACACTTCCCCAACTAATTAATCACAACACACACTGTCCCAGCTAACCAATCACAGCATATACTGTCCAGCTAACCAATCACAACACACACTGGCTGAGATAACCAATCACAACACACAGGCTCAGCTAACCAATCACAACAGTCACTGGCAGAGATAACCAATCACAACACACACTGGCCCAGCTAACCAATTACAGAACACACTGGCCCAGCTAACCAATTACAGAACACACTGGCCCAGCTAACCAATTACAGAACACACTGGCCCAGCTAACCAATCACAGGACATACTGGTCAGCTAACCAATCACAACACACACTAGCAGAGAAAACCAATCACAACACACACTGGCCCAGCTAACTAATCACAACCAAGTATCCCAGAGTGCAGTCTGGACGATGGGGTGGGGTGACACGTTGGGGCGGAGCGACACGTGTCGCCCCGCCCACCTCGGCGGTTATTGGTTTATGATTAAGATGAGCTTATTGGTGTACAGATAAGGGACGATTTTACAGCTTATTGGTATAGAGAATTATGACGCTGTGAGCAGGATTGGAATGCGGAAGTAGACACTCAGATGAATAAACTTTTAAAGCTGCGGTAGGGAACTTTTGACGCTCTAGCGGTTAATAAACAGAACTGCTTGCGTCTTGCGGAAGAACATCGTAGCCGGAACTACTTCTCTCTGTTTATGTCTATGAAGAATCACAAAGGTACTGGGTTACGCCGCCGCGGTATCCCCGAAGCAATCTAAAATAGTCAGAATATAAACACTTATTATAGGTGCACCCTAGTGATTCAGGACAAGCCAAAAACACGGTTTGGAAAATGGATTCATGGTGTACTCGCTTATTATATACATTTTGAACACAAACAAAGTTACGGACCACAGCTTTGATTGGTTATTTTTTACCGGGAGCGATGGAGTTTCTGCAAATGGCAATAGGACCACTGGGAGGAGCCAGAGGAGCTTGATTTTTTCACACATCATCTGTCTCATATTCTACTGTCAGGACATAATGACAGGTTTAATAAATATGTAAAACAATTTTTTTTTACAAAAGTTCCCTACAGCACCTTTAATATAAATGAAAAAGCCAATAAAGTTGTGTTTTTGCATTTATTTTTGCGTTTCCACAACATCCCGTATAAATACAAAGACTTTTGGATTACGACGAACAGAATAGAAATTAATGGTCTACTCCCTCAATGGCTGTAGATGCTACTTCGCATTACTCGCTGGATTTTGAAAAGGACACGCCAATATAATGCGAAGTATGGTTTATATTTATATAATATAATATATTAATATAATTTATATAATATTTATATAATTAAATTATATATATATGTGTGTGTGTGTGTGTGTGTGTGTGTGTAACAAATTGTCACCAGTCTCTGAATGTCACCAATAATATACTGAACATCCCCTTAGCCACTACGAAAATTTACCATGGTTCTGCTACAAAAACTATAGTTAAACTATGGTGTTTTTATAATTACAGCCAACAAATATTTTCACTACAATAAATCCATGGTTACTTTTTGCAAGGAAGGAACTATACAGGTTCTAAAGAACTTGCCCAAAAACACTCATCACTTTCTGTTATTTGTTTTCTGAACTGCACTACTGAAAACCTTATTAATCCTGAATTTATTTAGTAACCCGCTTCTATATAAAAACATAATACATTTAATCACCCCTTTAAACACTTTATAAAATCATTGGTAATTGAAATATAACAGCAAATTGTCACAACTAAATTAAGAATTCATTATGAGCAATGCATAGCAAATGATGTTAGTATCAAATATGAGAAACCTTAAAGAATGATAGACTGATGTAAATGACTGAAACCTGTTGTCATGCACGTGTTTGCCATAGCTTTTTTATTAAAACATTATACACTGCAAAGTTTAACTTTAAATGACATCAATTAATACATCAAAACCAGTTGATCTCAGTTCATTCTCTATTTCCCTTCAACGAACTTTACACACAAATGTGTTCAATGCCGCAAAACAAAAAAAACAAAAACAGTCCTTGGAACAAAATCCTGTGTAAACAAAAGCCCAGAAGATCACCACGCCGGCCTCTTCCCTGTACCCTGGAGGGTTTGACTTGAAAAGGGCTCTGCACTGCAAGCATTCCCTGATGCTGTACATCCGTCTGAACTCATTCCGGCAGGAGACAGGAGGACAATTCTTCTAGTTGGCCACAACTTATAGTGTAAAGACAAAATACAGGAAAGATAATAATAATAATAATAATAAAAGTTTAACAGCCTCGTACTACAAAATTCAATTGGAGAATGAGCATTAAAGAGGGGGAAATCTTACTCTCTAGCCAGGCAAAGTGTGCCGCTTTCCGAAAAACTTCTTGAGTGAGCACATCCCTAAACCATCTGCAAACCAGAGAAAGTGTCAAATATGCAGAGTCACCCGCTGACAAAATAACTTCACTGAGGATTTCCAGGGAAAGCTGTTGAATCAAAAACATACATAGGTTTATTTATACTTGTATATAAAAGTTATTAAACATTATATAAACACTGACTACAGACAACCTTGCTTTAAACAAACTCTATAGATTGTTGTCACAACTGCATACTCATTCTTTTATAATACCACTAATAAAATGTTAATATATACAGTACTGTGCAGACGTATTAGGCATGTTAGTATTTTCACATTGAAAAAAAATAGTTTTAAGCCAATTATTTATATCTTTTGCTGTAGTGTGTCAGTAGGATATATTAGTTTACATTTCCACACATTCATTCTGCCATTAATTGTAATAATCCAGAGAGATATTTGTATTTATTTGTATGCATGATCCACATGAAAATCTTTTACATTGAATATAAATATTTCTGTCTTATATGGTGAACAAAATACATATTAGATTGCAAACAGAAGTTATTTAAAACACTCGCTGCTGTCTGAAAATGAATTAAGCTGAAATGTTTTTAAATGTCTTTGATGCTGATGTTTACTGATAGCTATATATGAAATAATCCACGGTGCTGACCAATAGCGGAGCGTGGAGTGGAGGGGTGTGATTTTGACAGGAGCGAGGAGCGGATTTTATAAAAGTCGTTTTATAAAAGTTGCTCCAAGAGCGCTCCACCACCGCTACATCACGAGTACAATTCATGCCAACGGCCCGTAATATAACTGCATATTTAGCAAGTATTCATGTTAAACATATTTAACTATAGCTTGATACAGATGGATCTCTCAAATCAGAAGGTTACAATGACGACAATAGCCGAGCGGGAAGTTATAGGTTAGTTCTCAAGGAGTTTGTCTTTTCCTTTTACTGAATATTTTCGGGTCGAAGCATGATTTAAACAGTTACAGCACATTAACACGCAATCGCTTTCGCGAAAATGCATTCAAAGAAATGTAATCTTACAGTGTTACTTCATCTGTATCTGATTTTGAATGAGCATAAATCTGTAAGAAATGCATTGATCTGTAGATAAAATAAAAATTTACTGTTATTTTCATCACAAACAAAATTTGCACAGCAGAATACAGTAATTATATTAATGCTGACATCCATGTTATTAGTTTGGCATGTGGTAGGAAAAAAAAGTTTGCACACTATAGCCTAAGCCACTTTGAAACTCTCCTGTTATTTTTTAATATTTTTATTTATATAGGCTACGTTATGAACATAACATTTCAAACATACTGAAATACTTTAGCCACGGAGCGAAGGCGGAGCGGTGTTTCTGGTATCACTGAGCGCGGAGTGGAGTGGGAGAAGGAAATTGTGAACCTGGAGCGGAGCTGGAGCGGAGTGATTATTAAATGCTCTGAGCGCGGAGGGGAAATTGTTGCCACTCCACTCCGCTCACATACTCTGGTATGTGCACAAATAACCTGCTTTGCTGGACTCTGCCTGAAGACAATGTCTTTTGAATGGTGAAGTTCCTCCCCTCAGTGGTTGAGCTCTAAAAGAACAAATGTCAAGAGGTAGGTATATTGCTAGATATAGTGCAGAGTAATGTTTCATGTAGCAACATTAAACAGCTACATACATTTGCGGAGTGAAGCTGTCCAGGAGAACAGAACACCACCACCTCCTGATCATGTCATTCTGAATAATAATAATAATAATATACACACAATAATCATGCATGTCTGTTCAAATAACTTGACAAATGTAATGGAATAACGTTACCTCTGTAAAATCAAACCTAAGAACTAAAGCCATGTACATAGTGTACTGTTACAATCCACAAAGAACAATAAAAGAGCAATTTATAACAATTATTAACAATAATTATTCAAATTAAACGTACCATGGATAAATAAATGATCGAACATCGCATTTAATATTTAATATTAATATTTACACAACCACTTTTACTCACCTCATGCAATTAACGTGGAATAGCGTTTTTACTCTGCTGCTGCAGTTGCCACCGTTCTGTTTGTTTCAACGCAAACTGTCCCCTGCTGGCTCAGAGCAAAATGTCAGAGGCGGGGAAAACAAATATGGGCGGGGCGACACGTGTCGCTCCACCCCGAAGTGTCGCCCCGCCCCATCGTCCAGACTGCACTCTGGGGTTACTCATCAAAACACACATTAGCAGAGAGTACCAATAACAACACATACTGGCCCAGCTAACTAATGACAACACACTTGCCCAGCTAACCAATCACAACACACACTAGCAGAGAAAACCAATCACAACACACACTGGCCCACCTAACCAATCACAGCACATTTCATATTTCAGAAGATGGGCCTTCATTTGATACAGGAACTATTCAAGATGTTCATGCCAGACTGGGGAGAGAGGTTTAATTATAATGTAAAATATGTGAATTTTTTTTTTTTTATTAATCACCAATCTGACGGAAGGAAAGTAATTTTAAATAAGACACAATTAGACAAAAAAATTATCCATTCATTTAGCTACGGATGTAGTGCTGGACCCTTCAAATAACTCACTTAACCCTCTGACCCTCATCGTTTGGGAGTCACACTTACCTTCTTTGCGGTCAAAAGTGACTAAAGCCTTGAAATGTTACTTTTTTCTTCTTCAGGAAAACCAATGTCATATATGTTTGTTCAATAATTTTTGATAGTTATATATGAAATTATTTATGATACTATGTAATATTTATACAATTTAAATATTTATACAATTTTAATGGGCTATTTTCTCCATTAGAATTAATATATTTTTTAATCTCTTTATTTATTAACAATTTTTTTTATAAATGCAATAGTTCACATTAAAATAGAGTGAAAGCATTTAAAATAAATTTTTTGATGTGAGAATTGGGTATTCTGGATGCATTAAAAAAGTAAAAACTTGTGTAATGTTGCGTAACCTCTTGTATTAGCACCCTATATAGATATATACAGAGGCCTTTGGATTCCCATAGTTTTTTAAACCTCTTTTTTTTTTTTTAGCTTTTACATTTAGATCTATATCTAGATACTCTAAAAGATTACTTTTTTTCAAAGTTTAGATATTTTTGGTTAGATAAGTATCAGGTTTTACATTATGATTAAAGTCAATGTGTGTGTGTTTGTGTGTGTGTGTGTGTGTGTGTGTGTGCGCGTGTGCGTGTGTGTGAGAGAGAGAGAGCCCCTTTTGTATTTTTTCCATTTATTGATTGGTGTCTATTTTACACTCCTGATATTCTGGAGAGTCACCCCTTGATTGCTGCACACTTTTTTCCTGACCAGTGGCTGATTTGTAGTTTGTACCACCAAAAGATTCACTGAGTTTTCAAATTTTTTTCGTATTTCCCATTCATTTCCTTTTCCACCAAGTGTTATTTCATTCCGTTCAAGCTACGATTTTTTAAATTTCAAAATATAAAAAATTTCTGTCAAAAATGACCAAAGAGGGCCAGAGGGTTAAAGGGCCCTTCGAAGGGAGTAGGGCATGTATAGGGATTCTCACTTCACTTACGAAAAAAACATTGTTTTATTATAGTAAAACTGTAGTAACCCATTGTTTTTTTGCGTGTTGACGACCATTTGTATAACCATGGTTTTAACTATAGTAACCATGGTTTTTTGGTTTTATTTAAAACCATGGTTAATTTTCGTAAAGTTTCCATTTGGTATTCGCTCCAAATGACGACGACGTCCTCACTGGTTTTCCTCTCGTCGCTTCACTCCAGTCCAGCGGGAGGCGCTAAACACATACATTTGACAAACACCATTAAACCTCAGAGGAAGAAGTGTTTCACCGCGCTCTCTGTTGTTGTTATGTCAGTATGCTACCTAAACGTTTAGACATATTTCTTTAAAGAAAAAAATAAAAAATAATATATATATATATATATATATATATATATATATATATATATATATATATATATATACATATAGTTTTTGAATCAGTTCATAAATACCTGTAATATTTCTCGTCTTCACATTCGTGACTGAGTTTTGAAGCAAGCAGGAATATCTGGAGGAGTTTCTGAACTTAGATCTGCTGCTGTGAAGATGGAGTTTGTGAAAGAGGAGAGAGAAGAGAACACGAGTGAACCAGAAACCAGCACAATAAAACACGAGGAAACAGAAATAAAACACGAGGAACCAGAAACCTGGAGAATAAAACAAGAGGAACCAGAAACCTGGAGAATAAAACAAGAGGAACCAGAAACTTTGAGAATAAAACACGAGGATCCAGAAACCACCACAATAAAACACGAGGAACCAGAAACTTTGAGAATAAAACACGAGGAACCAGAAATAAAACACGAGGAACAAGGAGGTTGGTGTTTATTCTTCTTTCATCTTTAATGAATGTTTGTGGTACATTAGGTTTACAAAGCTTTATTTTTGAGCCCTTGAGAATTTCTGTGTAGACATTTGTGTGTGTGTGTGTTAATAATCACTTTAATCGGCACAGTCTGTCTAACAATAATATGCTGTGCAGCATGGATGTACCTTACATGTTTGTGTTTTTGAAAAAACTTTTATTTATGGTTTCTGAAAAAAAAAAAAAAAATTATGTCACTGATAATAAGGCCATGATACACATACAGAACATTTGTTCACAAAACATAATTATATTCTGATGTCATGATAAATGTTATTTTTAATTATGTGTATCACCAGACAGTTGAACAGTATTTTTTCTACTATCAAATGTGCACCAGGTACTGTTTGGTTACCCACATTCTTCAAAATATCTTTTTTTATTTTGTGTTCACCGCAAGAAAGATATTAAAGGGTTAGTTCACCCAAAAATGAAAACTAGACCATGTTTTACTCACTCTCAAGAATCCTTAAGGTATGACTGATTTATTTCAGATTAATCCAATCAGAGTTATATACAAATTATCCTGGCTCTTCCAAGCGTTAGAATTGGAGTAGGAGGGTGTTTTTGTCCAATAGTCCAAAAGTAGTCAAAAAAAAAAAAAAGCATGCGCATCTGTAATAAAATGCCTCACATGCAGAGCCGGATTATCCATAAGGGCACTTGGGCCAGTGCCCAGGGGCACCAACCATTCACAACAACTAGGGAGGCACCACATGACACAAGCTTTAAAATTATTTTTCGTAAATTGTTTTATTATTAACTTGAAGTTCTTGAAAGACCATACATAACTTGTTTATGAACACTAATTCAACAACAATAATAATAATAAATTATAAATACATAAAGATTACTTGACCACTATCAGTCCCCCCCTTCCGTCACTATCAGTCCCCCCCTTCCGTCCCCAATCTGTCAAATTTGAGTTGGTCCACAACAAGTATGCGCAAATGTGTCATTTTTTAACGGTTACAGAAAATGAATCAAAATGGACAGACGTCAATTGAGGGGTTTTGCAAAAAGAAAGTTAAAGAAAGACAGGGACGGTAAACGTTTAGCTACAATAGTGTTTTTTTCTTTTTAATATGCGCGGGGGGGCAGGCATGTAGATATTCGAATACATTGCATGATATTCGATATCCATTCGAATTAGCCCTAGTATAGAATAGAGTCATGCATTATTTTGAGTGATGACTATTATTATAAGAGCTTGATGGAGCGCAGGAGATGCAGATAACATGATATTGACCCTTAAGAAACTTTCATTAATGCTGTCACGTAACAAATCTGTCCAAATATACAATGAAATGAATAGATAATTTCTACATTGAAATAAAAATGTAAAGACTGCACAACTTTTATAAATTGCAAATATAAATAATTGGGAATCATGAAAAAAATTCTAATAAAATAAAAACATGTATCTATTATCTGTTTCATCTATTATAAGATTTATGTAGTTTTGTTTGCTTGGCTGTTTCCTTATAAAAGTCCAGAAATTTGTCAAGTTTTTCGTCGGGTGTCTTTTTAAATTCTATGACGTCATTACATTGCCGTCTTGCCACCAGCCAATCGCTGCACTGCTGATTATGGTTTCGAGTATCGATATCCCCTTTTAAGACAACGCATGAACGCGCAAATTACCTCAGATAACTCAATCCAGCGATACTAATCATACACAACAGGTGTGTTCGAGGAACCCAATTAGCCGGATCATGATTAGCACGGTGATATCATCTTGGATGTGTCATTTGATCTCGGATGTAATAAGCGACGTACGAAGAACGGGCCCCAGGTCCCGAAGTGCATAAATTAGAAAATGCAGCCTTTGCATTTTTGTGTGGACAGTGAAGCTGTATATTTTCTGAAATGATAACGTCATCAACCCACGTCTCGCCCCTAGTCAGTCACTGCATCATGTAACGGCAACAAAAAACATGATCAAGCACTGAACGATTGTCTTTTTATTAACACTGATTAATAAATGTATTGTTCCACGTTCGTTTGTAAACCACACACAAGGTGTATGTGCCTAGTCCTAGTTAAAGTCTTCTCCGTTTTAATTGTATTTCTGTGGCAGAATTACAGTGCCACATGCTGGTCTGGCATGTATACTACATTGTTTTGTGGTTTTCGCATGGATGCAGATATTTAATGAGACAAGAAAAAAAAAGTCTGATTAGGCTCTGATCAGGGATCTGATTCACACTCACTCACTCACACTCTCTATCTCAGCTAGGTACATTTTGATGTTTGTTTTGAGATTACATCTGAAAAAGTCTGTTCTTATTTATGATTTTGTTTAAATTTTTTTAAATATAAATTGTAAACATTGTAGGGCTGGGCGATATGGCTTAAAAAAAAATCTCCGATTTTTATTCACACCAAAACCGATTTTCGATTTTAATTGATTTTTTTTTTCTATTTAAAAACAAACTACAACCGACAAAGAAATTGCTCAAAACAAATGTACACTTGCCGCTGGGTTCAGCGTTGCCCTTCAGATACAAGGCGATTTGCGCTGCGCTATGGCGTAGGCAGAGTTTTAACCCTCTCCGGCTTAAATTAAGTTTTAGTAACAAGTATAATAATTAAAACATGTATCTGGAGTAATAAGGTAGTTAGTTTTTAACTGTTGCAAATCAGCAACGCCTGCCTTGAGAGGGTTAAAAACTTTTAGCGGGAGCTCTTTCATAGTCTGTTGTTCCTCCTTTCGGTCAACAGCAAACATGTATCTGTCCCGTTGCAAGGAAGAAGAGGCTGTGGGTACGACCTCAAACTTGTATCGTACAGCTCAGGAAAATCTGACACACACAAAGAGTTAAAGAGAAAAACGATTTTCATTAAAAACAAATCGCCCTTAACGTCAAATTCGAGTTAATCGATAAAATCGATTTATTGCCCAGCCCTAAAACATTGTATATCTGTTTGGCTTGATATTTTATATTAATTTATTTTTGTTCTCGGGTGGGTAATTTGCAGGAGTTGCAATCCTTCTTTTGTAATGTTGTATTAAGAGGACAAAACTAAGGCCAAATGGCCTTTACTATTTAAGTTTGTATTCATAGTTATACATGTTTTACAGTAAGTTGACTTAACTGTACAGTATTGTCATATAATTGTTGGGACTGGCACTTATAATCACTAAATTGGTAAAAATGGGAATAAATTTTTTGTTTTGTTTTTTAGAAATAAAAGCCAAATGCTTGATCATTTTACAGCCACATAATTTTCGTTATATATTTGTTTTGGTTGTTTAAAAACACACATCTATCCGATTAATCGATCAATTAAGTGCTAGATTAATTGATTACAAAAAGAATCAATAGCTGCAGCCCTAAAATTATCCATTACAAAAAAATAATACATCACCAGAGATCAGCGATTAATTTATTGAAGAGCCTACATAAGCTAAAGATAATAGGTTTATATATATATATATATATATATATGTATGTATATGTATATGTATATATATATATATAATATTATATAAACATTTATATAATTTTTCATTTTTATTTTGTTATGCCAATTAGGGGTGGGCGATATGGAAAAAATATATCACAGTTTCTTTTAGAAATATCATGATTTTTATCACAATTCTGTCATGTTGGTTTTACTATTTTGCAAGTTGTCTGAGCATTACAGCCAAATTAATTTGCCTATTATAAAGACAAACCCTTTCAAGGTATCAAAAAAGTAAACATTTTTTTTTAGCAAATATTTAGGCCAAATAGAGTGAAGATAAAAATCTTTGTTCTTATTTTTTTAAGAACAAAGATAAAAGAATGACAAAGATACACATTACAACTACACATGATATACAAAGAGTAGTTAGTTTCTTTTTTAAATATACAAATAAAACAAACTGTGCTTTATTTTCTGGTACAATAGGTGTATTTAGCAGGAGCATTCAAGAAATTGAATGAACAAATATAAAAATAAAACACTATATGGACTGATTCCTTTAAAAACTTTATTAAATTTCTTCAGTCAAGAGCAGTGAACTATTTTTCTTTGTTTTATTGTTTTATCAACGTTAAATAGTTCACCCAACAATACATTTCTGTCTGCTGTCTGTCAGTTCTGTCACAGTGTTTTGTTTTTTATACCACCATTTACTCACGCAAAAGTGGTTTTAAACCTGAATGGGGTTCTTTCTTCTTCTGAAAATAAATGCTATTTTGAGGAACGCAGAAAACCAAACAGTTGCTGGTTCACAGCGATTTCCATAGTTTTTTTGCTACTATCAAATTCAGTGTCGACCAGCAACTGTTTGGTCACCCGGATTCTTCAAAATATTTTATTTTGTGTTCAGCACAAGAAATAAATTAATACAGATTTGGGACAACGTGACAATGAGTAAATAATGACAAATGAAATTTTGGGGTGATCTGTCCCTTTAATGACAGTCGCATGTTTAATAGGCCTACTGTCCCTTTAAGACCTGCAACCATCTAATATACAGGCACGTATACGTTTTTCTCTCAACTGTTTATTTTCATTTTAGGCATGACCAACTGGGTCTACATGTAAACCTTGTGTGTTTTGACAGTATTGGCGCAAAAGATAACTTGGTTCAATAATATGATATGACGGAGGCACCAGAACTGCAGCTAATAGAATGTGGGGTGTAGCACCATACTACAATATTTTTTCAAAAGCAGAGCGTGGAGACATTTTTATCGTCATTGAACAAAAATCATTATATCGCACACAGAAATTAATACAGGTTTGGGACAACGTGACAGTAAGTAAATAATGACAAATAAAATTTTGGGGTGATATTTCCCTTTAATGCCCAATCACACCGCGGTCAAAGTTAAAAATAGTTAAAACTTTTGCCGCTGCGCTCTGTGATGATTACCAGTGCGACCAATAGAATCGGGGGATCTGTCGCATGTTTAATAGGCCTGTTTTGAAAAATTTAAACACGATGCCAGTGTGCATTTTCTGTATGCATTCAGTTCTGTTCGCGAGAGTCACAATAGCAAACTACTGACTTTAAGTCATTGGGATTGGGGTCGCTTTGAAAATATTGATAAAATCGTCCTTAAAGTTGTCCAAATTAAGTTCATAGCAATCCATATTACTAATAAAAAAAATTGTTATATTTACAAAAGAAATTTTATAGAATTATAGAAGGAGGTAGTGCACGGCCTAAGCTTTTGTTCTTAATGGCATTTTTCTTCCTTGCATTATTTTTACTTTTATGCTTTAAGTAGTTTTGATACCAGCACTTTTACTTGAGTAAAAAGCTTGAGTTCATACTTCAACTTCTACAAAAGTCTTTTTAAACCCATACTTCTACCTGAGTAATGAATGTGAATACTTTTGACACCAGTGGCCACTTCTACCGATCAAGATCCATCAGGAGTTTTTGTAAACTTTGCAAAAGGAAAACCCACTATTAAATTTACATAATGATTTTATTATTATTATTATTATTGGTATGTGTGATGTCCCACCACTATAAATGCTGAATAACATGTGTAAGCTTATGCCATATGTTCTCCAGTAGTAGCATCATCCTCACCAAATCCTGCTGCTGAGGATGAACCTTTGTCCACAAACCCTGCTGCCTGTGATGACTGCAATTGTAAATGGCTGAAAAATCATAAATACAACCACTAGTAATATGATTAATTGGCTTATCACTTTTGACTAACAGGTGGCGCTGTAATCAAATCATTTTGGTGTGTTCTGTGTGAGATGACAATAACACAAAGTTTGGTGTCACTATGCTACAGCATTGCAGAGATACAGCCTGAAGTGTCATTTTGGCATCATGCCTCAAATTCCTCGCTGTGATATGCGAAAAAGGTTTTTTCTATCGACACAATATCCATAACATTTTGTCAGCACAGTCTGAAGATCATCTGATTCAGATTTGGTGAAAATCGGACCAATGGTTGATGAGGAGTTTTTGCAATAGGCTAATGCAATAAAAAGTTATTAGCATTTTTATAAATGTAATTATTAATGGTTAATGAATGGTTTATTAATCCAACAATAGGTGGCGCTGTTACCAAATTAATGTGGCATGGTCAGTGTGAGGTGATAATGGCACATACATAGTTTGGTGCAAATATGTCAAATGGATGCAGAGATAAAGCCTCAGATGAATTTTGGCATCTTTCCATCAAATTTGTTGTTGCGCTAAATGAAAACTCTTTCGTATATATCGACACATAACTTTTGGCCAGTGCGGTCTGAAGATGATCAGAGTCAAATTTGGTGAAAATCTGTCACTAACGGTCTAGGAGAAATTAGAAAAAGTAGTTTTTTTTTCTTTCTCTCTCTTTTGGCGTTATTGGTATCGATGCTCTCAACATGACCCAAAGAATAAAGGGAGACTACTTTCATTTCAATATTCTAAATTATCCAAAAGTTATTAGCATTTTTATTTTATTTTATAATAACTTTTGACAACAAAGTGGTGCTGCCATCAAACTTTTTGAGTACAATAAGGGCATGGAGCCAAACATTTTGTAATTATTTCCCTAACAATTCAATAATGCGTTAAAAAATACAGCATTTTAAAACAATTCAAAATGGTCTATGCCTCAAATGGCTGACATGGACAATTGGATATTGTTCGACTCGACATGACGCACTGAATCTAAAGAGAGTTTTGTGATTATTGGCCAAACCATTCAGAAGTTAAATGGAAAAATATGCATTTTTAATATCTCCGGACCACTAGGTGGTGCCGCGTCGAAGCACTGCAGGTAGTCTCAGGTTGTCATAACACACATCAAGTTTGGTTTCAATAGGCCAAACTGTTGTCGAGATATAGCCTCACATGCATTTTTGCATGCTTTTCGTCAAATTTGTTCACGTGTTTATTCGAGAACGGTTGGACGAATCAACTTGTATTCCATAACTTTTTGCCAGAATGGTCTGAAGACGATCTCAGCCAATTTTCATGAAAACTAACCAGACTAATTAACCATCTAGGACGTGTTTGAAAAAGTATGTTTTTCATACAATTGAAAATATATTTAAAAAAAAACTAAACCTTGCCATTTTTTATTTTACTTGGCATGGGCCAAGGATTCAGAGGAAAAAATAATTTCCATTTTCTGGCTTACGGTTCAAAAGTTATTAACACAAACACTAGAATATTAATTCAAATGTGTTGTTGTTGGTGGGGAAATTATTACCAACATTAAAAAACATTTAATATCGTCAATAGTCAAAATAATTTCTCAGGATTTTGAACACAGCTACCTGAAAGTGGTGCACGTGCTTCATCATGGGCTTTTTTATTTTTATTTTCTCTGCGCGGGACTGCGCCGATGTATTTGGCCAGATATAGCCTAGTTGTATATTATGTTGACAATTTGTATTCAGCTGCAAACTGGAGGTGAGAGTGAGAGTGGGTGAGTGCGCAGATGCGGAAATGGCGTGTCCCGTGTACTGCAAACCGCGTTCATCATAAAATGCATTTTTTCATATAGAGAAAAAGTCCTTCTGAGGAAGTATGCATAGTTTCACGACTTTACAACACTGTATGGATAACACAAAATAAAAAAAAAGTGTCACACATCTGATCTCACTCTGTGTGAGGGAAGGGAGGGGGAGGTCTGGGGTGGTTGAGGGTCTGCCTGACAGACACAGAGAGAGAGAGCGAGTTAACGTCACTTTAATCATCGCAGTATCATTAATCATCAGACACACGTGCTCCGATACATGCTGCTCTCGCTTGAAGAGAGTGCGCACTCAAACTGTGTCCTGTGTACTCACAACTCTCTATGCTCATGCGCTAGATATTCATTCTTTTCGCTTCACATCTTTTACCGTGTGCAGTGTGAATGCTCTGATCCATTAACATGGGCTTGCATAACAGATAGAGCTTGTAAACCTGGCCTTGCATAGGCATATCCCTAATCTGTCCTGTTCTCGCACTCCATTTAAGTGCACCTCATTCTAACTGGTTCAGATGGCGACACGAAACATACAGTGTGTAATACCAATCATGGCCACCACCAGATGGAGCTATAGGATTACTTTTAAATATTGGTTGTAGAAACGTGTATAGAGCATTTAAATCATCAAAAGTGTTGGCAACAATTTATAATGAGCTCTCTTTGTTTTACATTAATGCGTTACCTAATATTAAGTAACAATGAACAATCTATTATTCAGATATTTTATTAATCTTTTTTTTATGTTAGTTAATCCTATCATTAAAAATATTAATGTTCATGTTATTTCACAGTATATAATCTAATCTTAAAATAAAACTATTAAATTCAATTCAAGTTTCTTTGTATAGCGCTTTTTACAATGCAAATCGTTACAAAGCAACTTTACAGAAAATTATGTTTCTACAATAATTAGTAGTAGCTTGTAAGTGGTGACTCAATTTGTGCAAGTATGACAGGATTTTTAGAAAAATTAATACAAGACGTAGTCAGTCAGACGATGAACATTATTAATATTATTACTAATTAATAATTATTATATGATGCAGTCACACTTGTAACCATATTTGTTAGTTCTGTTTGTTGATTCACGGTTAGCATCATCTGGGGTCCTCTGAGGGTCAGCATCATCTCTTCTCAGGTGTTCTGGATCCAGACTGGAGCTTGTGTAAATCCTAGTTACATCCCGTGGCAAAACATAGAAACAAAATAGAGACATCTTTAGCATAGCTGCTGATCCAACAAAGTAAAACTAGTTTAACACAAGCTAATGAGTAAAAATGCACATTTGATCAGATGCAACTACACTCACAATTTAAAAGATACATTATTCGTATGCTTGGCGAAAGAGATGTGTTTTAATCTAGATTTAAACAGAGAGAGTGTGTCTGAACCCCGAACATTATCAGGAAGGCTATTCCAGAGTTTGGGAGCCAAATGTGAGAAAGCTCTACCTCCTTTAGTGGACTTTGCGTTTTGTGACCTTAGGGAGCGTGATGGGTTGTAGCGTGGTAGAAGGCTAGTTAGGTACGCTGGAGCTAAACCATTTAGGGACTTATAGGTAAGTAATGATAATTTGTAACTGATACGGAACTTAATAGGTAGCCAGTGCAGAGACTGTAAAATTGGGGTAATATGATCATATTTTCTTGACCTCGTAAGGACTCTAGCTGCTGCATTTTGGACTACCTGTAGCTTGTTTATTGACGAAGCAGGACAACCACCTAGAAGTGCATTACAATAGTCCAGTCTAGAGGTCATGAATGCATGAACTAGCTTTTCTGCATCAGAAACAGATAACATGTTTCGTAGCTTGGCAATGTTTCTAAGATGGAAGAATGCAGTTTTTGTAACATGGGAAATATGATTTTCAAAAGACAAATTGCTGTCTAATATAACACCCAGATTTCTGACTGTAGAGGAAGTAACAGTACATCCGTCTAGATGCAGATTGTAATCTACAAGATTCTGTGTAGTGTTTTTTGGTCCAATAACTAATACCTCTGTCTTATCAGAGTTTAATTGGAGAAAATTATTTGTCATCCAATCTTTTACATTTTTAACACACTCTGTTAGCTTAGATAATTGAGAAGTTTCATCTGGACTCGTTGAGATATATAGCTGAGTATCACAAGATGTTTTTATCGTTTTGCTACTCATATAATTACATGGGAAAATTATATCTCGGTTTTCTTTAGAATCATAGTTTAACGTTCGTAATTGCTTGGACAGAAGGTGTAACGAACGTTAGTAAATGTTTCCATTGCATCGTGGTGGATTAAGGGAATTATACTTGCAGTGTTAGTAGTAGTATTTTGTGGAAGACACACCAAAATAAATGTTATGCACCAAAATTCAGGATTTTATTAGAACAAATAAAAGAAATGACTTAGGAAAAATCCAGATGGACTGAATGTCCCACCCTGACATCCGCAATTTCTGGCGACGGAAATAAAAAAAAGTCTCATTACATGATAATGCCAAGGCTTAGTGTGATAAAATTAACTTTATTATTTCTTACATCTATCTTAAACAAAATAGTGGAAAAAAAAAGGAAAAATTACAAAAACTGGGTATTATTCGATCTATTTTGTTCATTACACCCCTTGTGGACAGAAAATGTGGAATCACTCATTACTTAATTTTCTTTTGCATGATTTGTGAAGGCTTGAGACTATAAAATAAATTAGAGTCATAATAAAGTTATATATATAATTAAAAAATATATAGAATTGTAATTTGTAAATAATACAATTTATTCATTTTTTTTTTTTTTTTTACTTTTTTATTTTATTAAAGTTCTATCAAAAACACAGACCCACACACACACACACACAGACACATGCACAAACCTTGAACACACACCTGGAGCATTGGGAAGCCATTTATGCTGTGGTGCTTGGGCAGCAGTTGGGGGTTCAGTGCCTTGCTCAAGGGCACCTAAGTCACGGTATTGCCGGACCGAGACTCGAACCCACAACCCTAGGGTTAGGAATCAAACTCTTTAACCACTACGCCACAACCTTTCACCCCATAGGTGTTTTTTTTTTCTTCTTCATATTTGAGGAAGGGAGCACAACAATACAATCATGCTTAGGGCACCCATTTAGCCAGCAGCGGCTCTGGCTGTATTCCTTACATTCAAACTGAACAGAATTGCCCAATCCTGTTCCTGGCGATCGATTGTTCTGCTCCAACTCTAATCAGTCACACCTACCTTTAATTTTTAAGTGATCAGGAAGACCAGAGTTAGTTGCTTCAGGTGTGTTTGATTTAAGGTAGGAGCTAAACTTTGCTGGAAAGTCGATTGCCATTAACAGAGTTGGACACCCCTGTGCTAAAGGGTTACTGTGTATGTGTCCGCACAGTTTTCCTGATGCCACCGGGGTGGCGTTTGCACTGACAGATCGGGCCTGACATCGCTGCTTGCAGCTATATTTTAGGGTTTCTTTTTAATTTATCTTGAGATGTTTTTAGTTGAATGATGCTCAGTGAAGCACTTTAAGCACCTACACTTTTTCAGTAAGTTACCTTTATTGTACAAATGTAAAATTGACATCCCAAATATATATGTATGTATGTGCATATACATACAGGTGCTGGTCATATAATTAGAATATCATCAAAAAGTTTATTTAATTCACTCATTCCATTCAAAAAGTGAAACATGTATATTATAATCATTCATTACACAGACTCCTATATTTCAAATGTTTATTTCTTTTAATTTTGATGATTATAACTGAAAAAACTAAGGAAAATCCCAAATTCAGTATCTCAAAAAATAAAATAAAAAAATAAATATATATATATATATATACACACACTTCCCCCGTTTTTCTTGAGCTGATCTCAAAGATATAATACTTTTTCAATGTACACAAAGGCCTAAAACTGTGTTAGTGAGCATAATCCATCCACCTCACAGGTGTGGCATAGCAAGATGCTGATTAGACAGCATGATTATTGCACAGAGCTTAGGCTGGCAACAATAAAAGGCCACTCTAAAATGTGCAGTTTTATCACACAGCACAATGCCACAGATGTTGCAAGTTTTAAGGGAGCATGCAATTGACATGCTGACTACAGGAATGTCCACCAGAGCTGTTGCCCATGAATTAAATGTTAATTTCTCTACTATGAGCCGTCTCCAAAAGGAGTTTCAGAGAATTGGGCAGTACATACAACCGGCCTCACAACCGCAGACCACGTGTAACCACACCAGCCCAGGACCACCATATCCAGCATCTTCACCTCCAAGATCATCCAAGACCAGCCACCCGGACAGCTGCTGCAACAGTCGCGTTGCACAACCAAAGAACCTATGTTATGGTCAACGAACACAGGAGAATTTTATTGATGGCATATTGAATGCAAAGAGATACCTTGATGAGATACTTAGGCCCAATGTTGTGCCATTCATCCACAACCATCACCTCATGTTGCAGCATGATAATGCACGGCCCCATGTTGCAAGGATCTGAACTCAATTCCTGGAAGCTGAAAACATACTGGCCAGCATACTGACTGGAGATGTCCCCTATTGAGCATGTTTGGAATGCTCTGGATTGGATGGATCTTTTGAATGGAACTTGTTAAAGTTCCTGACAATATCCAGTAACTTCGCACAGCCATTGAAGAGGAGTGGACCAACATTACACAGGCCACAATTAACATGCTGTCTAATCGGAATCTTGCTATGCCACACTTGTGAGGTGGATGGATTATCTCGGCAGAGGTGAAGTGCTCACTAACACCAATTAAAACAGATTTGTGAACAATGTTTAAGTGAAATAGGCCTTTTGTGTACACAGGAAAAGACTTAGATCATTGAGTTCAGCTCATGAAAAATGGGGGCAAAACCTAAAGTGTTGCTTTTATAATTTTGTTTATATATATACAGAGATGTATAGTAACGAAGTAGAACTACTTCACTACTGTAGTTAAGTACTAAAAGGCGGTATCTGTACTTTACTAGATTATTTTTTCCTCCTACTTCCACTTTTACTTTGGTACATATTTTCGCTGAGTTTAATACTTTTACTCCGATATTTTTTTTATGTGCTGCATCGTTACTCGTTACAATTATAATAATGTTACGAATCATTCCATTACAAACCACTGCCAGAACTGTAGATGGCAGATTTGATGAAGCTGCCACATCATTGAGCGAAACAAGCGATTAAGAAGACTGCACATGCTGACTGAACTGCTGTGAAGAGAGAAATGAACACAGAGCCGAGCCAGATAATGACTTGTTCACGAATCAAGAACCGGTTGCATCGGTTCTCGGATGAACAGTAACGTTAGTTCTTTCTGACAGTTCGATTCAATAAACCAGTTGAAGAAAACAGTTCACCGATTCTTTTGCGCTCGATGCAATGCCGTCATTGGCGTTGACTGCACATGGGCTCATAACATTAGAATCAGTTCAGAATCAATCACCAAAAGAATCAGTTCTGTTCAGACGCTCTGCGTGTCGGTTTGCTTCACGCTAAATCACACATGCGCAGTATCATCAGCTCCTCGGTTCACGAATCGGACGCGTCTGACAGAAACGGTTCTTGACTCGTGAACGAGTCATTATCTGGCTCGGCTCAGTGTTCATCTTCAGTTCTCTCTTCACAGCAGTTCAGTCAGTGTACTGTTTGAGTCAATGAATTACTCCGGGATATTGGTTTGTTTTAACTCAGAGGGAGTGTCAGACACATTAAACAAGTTAACAGCTTAATTCATCTGTGGATTAATGCGTATTGGAGACGCGAACTGTTTAAAACGATTCAATTCGATTTGGTGGACTGTTTCAAAAAGATCCGGTTACATCGAATGATTCGTTCGCGAACCAGATATCACAAACTGCTTTGTTTTTAACTGTCTTACAACAGACACGGAAGAGAAGACAATGCTGAATAAAGTCGTAGTTTTCGCTATTTTTGGACCAAAATGTATTTTCGATGCTTCAAAAAATTCTAAATGACCCTCTGATGTCTTACGGGTTTGAAACAACATGAGGGTAAGTTATTAATGACATAATTTTGCAAATTGGGCTAACTAACCCTAGTAACCATTTTTTGTTTACAAGAAGTTACAGTCAAAGGAATTGTGATTGTCCTTTAGGTTAATCATTTGAAATAGTAAAAACAATATGTTCAAACTTTTGACGACTTTCTTTAATAGCTACATAACATAATGCTTCTACTTTTTACTTTCAGTACTTTAGTACATTTTAAAATAGACTACTTGCAATACTTAAGTACAAAAAATTTTGAATACTTTAGTACTTCTACTTAAGTGTGGTGCTTAAAGATCACTTCAACTTCTACTCAAGTCACTTTTTTGATAGAGCACTTGTACTTTTACTCAAGTATGGGTCTCTAGTTCTTTATACTTCTCTTTATATATATATATATGTACGTATGTATGTGTGTGTGTGTCATGTAGAGAATTGCCAAGAGGCCTGGGAGAAGTTAGGAAGGCTCAGTACAAGGGAGTGATTTTCAAAATGGCAGTTGTGATTTATTTCTGAAGCTGCAATGTACATGGAGTAGTTCTTAAAGTGCAAAAAGAACACTTATGGAATCATAAATACACTGGTGCTACAAACAAAAGCAAAAATGCTGAGAGCAGCCAAACTGGCACTAAACAATGCCTAGTGGTACATCCACCAAACTGGAAAGCATGTCTCACCTCAAACACGTTCAAACGTTTGCATCCTTTTAAAGGATGCAACCATCAGCCTGCTCGATCCATTGTTTAAATAGTCAGTTTTCCCGCCCAAACTCTATTGGGACAAACCATTATCACAAGGTAGAACCCTTTACCTGTAACACTCATCACAAACTTCCACAGCTAACATTAATACATAAATAACTTAACTGCAGTTCATTAACTCACTTCTGACATATAGTAACCAGGATACAAACATGCGTAATATAACACCACAAAAACTAATATTAAACATTAACACCTCATAGCACTCATGTTTCCCTCCATTTTGAAAAGCTTGCTCACACTCTGGGGTCCACTTGACCTTTATGGGACTACTCGTCCTTGTGAGATTCGTTAATACTGCAGCTCTGCTGGCAAAATTTGGAACAAATCTCCTATACCAGCCCACCAAGCCCAGAAATGATCGAACGCTCTTCTTCGTCGTTGGGGGTACACACAACAAGATAGATTGCACTTTATCCGCTTGAGGCCTGATTGATCCTCCACCCACGACGTAGCCCAAATAAGAGAACTCCTGCTTGGCAATCTGGCACTTTTTGGCATTGACAACCAGACCTGTGTGATGGATCTTTTCGAACACTTGAGCAAGATGTTCCAGATGTTCTTCCCACGAATCACTGTAAATGACTATGTCATCGATATAAGCTGCTGCAAAACTGTCCACTCCTCTCAGCACCTGATCCACCAAGCACTGAAAAGTTGCTGCCGCTCCCTGCAGGCCAAAAGGCATAAATTTAAGGGAAAATGGAAAGCAGTCAGTTCTTTAGCAGAGTCAGCCAATGGCACTTGCCAATATCCTTTGCATAAGTCAAGAGTTGCTTAATACTTAGCTTTGCCCAGTCGTTCAAATTGCACATCAACTCTTGGCATTGGGTATGGATCAAAAGCAGATACTGCATTAAGCTTCGAGAAATCCACACAGAACCTGAGTAAACCATCCTTTTTTGGTACTAGCACCACTGGACTACAGCATTCGCTCCTCGATGGTTCTATGATGTCTAAATCAAGCATCACTTTCAATTCCTCTTTCAAAGCGGGAATCAGGCGGGCGGGCATTCTACAATGGGCCTGCCTAATGGGATCTGTTGGCAGAAGGTGAATATCATGCTGTAAAAGATCGTTTTTTTCCAGGCTGATCACTGAAAAGATTTTTTGGTACTGATTTCAGGAACTCTTTCTGCTGTTTAGGTGTAAGATGATTCACTGATGGAACAGTTATTTGACTTTTGATCAACCGGGAAGTATTGCTCCTCCAGTTCCTCCTATTCCTCCACCTTTCTTGCCCACAACTGCTCAGACCATGAGCCTCTTCTCTCATGCCACGGTATTAAGAGGTTAATATGAAAAACTTGAGACTTCTTCCTGCGATCTGGTAGAGAGATCTCATAATTAGTAGCACTTAGTTTCCGCAAGACTTCATACGGCCCCTGCCACTTGGCCAGTAATGAACTGTCAGATGTGGGAAGGAGCAGTAACACCTTTTGACCTGGACTTAATGTTCTCTTCCTGCTTGACTGATCGTACCATTGTTTTTGATGTTGTTGTGCTTTAGTCATGTTATCTCTTACCAACTCTGCCATCGAGTCCATCTTCTTCCTCATCTTAATGACATACGATAAGATATTCGTTTGTTCACTTGCATTGTCTCCTTCCCAGGCTTCCTTTAAGACATCCAAAGGTCCACAAACCTGACGTCCATAGAGCAGCTCAAAGGGTGAGTAGCCTGTAGACGATTGTGGAACTTCTCGATAGGCAAACATCAAGTATGGCGACCATTGGTCCCAGTCTGCCCCTGTGTCAGACACAAACTTGTGCAACATTGATTTCAATGTCTGATTGAACCTTTCTACCATACTGTCAGTCTGAGGATGATAAGGAATGGTCTTAATAGGATGTGTACGCAACATTGAATACACTTGCTTAATTCGTCTGAATGTAAAATTGGTTCCCTGATCTGTAATTATCTCTTTGGGTAAGCCTACCCGTGAAAAGAGCTGAACAAGGGCATTGACAATTTGTCTCGTCTTTTTGTTTTTAAGAGGAAAACATCTGGATATATAGTAGCATAATCTGCAACAACCAGAATATACTGATTTCCTGTTCTATTCTTTTCTAAAGGACCTACTATATCCATAGCAATGCGCGAAAATGGAATGTCAATAATAGAGAGACTCACAAGAGGCGCTCTCGCCCTTTCTAGCTGGACTCACCAGCTGACACTCTGGAAAAGACTTACAAAAATCCATTACGTCCATATACGGTCACCTTCTCAAACAAGGGTTTCAGGGTTTTATCTTGCCTTTGAAGTTCCACTATATCATGAGGAATGCATTCAACATAATCTGCATTAGGTTCAGGCAATCTTTCGATCATTTCTGTACTCTCAACTTTGTTCTGACGCCTCTCACGTCTAGATTTCCTAGTTCTAGGACCCCCACCAAAAGGTAACTCTTGCAGTAGCTGTTCACAGGTCTTATCACGCTTAGCCTGGGCTCTTGTTACCATCCTGACTTCAACTATCTCCCTGTCATTCTGCAAAAGATCTACAAGCACAGGCAGATCTCTACCTAAAATAATTGGATAGGGCGCCTGGTCCATTACACCAACTAACAAATAATAAGCCCCGATCTTTACATCATTTACCGTGTCTGTGTTCGACTCAACCTCCTTTAACCCTAGAGAGGACCTCGGCACATAACAAAGGCGGCTATTCGTAACCTTCTATAAAGGGCAATCTGCTTTCTTATGCCCTGGTTGGCCACATCCATGACAAATAATCACCGCTTTACCCTAATACTGATTAACTGCCCCCTGCTGCTTACCACTGTTAGTACCACAACAGATCTGTGACGATACCCCGGTATTAAAACCAAAATTACTCAGACCATCATCCCAACCATCCCCAGACTTACGGGTTGAGCTGTTGTTATAGGATCGCCATCGTCATGGTTGATACAAAGATTGTCTAGCAGCCATAAAGGCCTCAGCCATCTCTGCTGCTTGTTTAGATGAGGTAGGGTTATTCTGTCTCATCCATGTTCTTGTCTCTGGATTGAGTAATTTGAGGAACTATTCTAGCACAATCTGGTCACCGATCTCCTCCTTTGTCCGCCTCTTAGGATTCATCCATTTCTCATATAAGTCTCTTAATCTTACTTGCAGCTCCTGAGCATTGTATGCTCTAAAACGCTGTCCATACATTTCCACATTTATTTCAAACTTGTCAAGAATAGCCTGTTTGACCAAGCCATAGTTTAGTGAATCACCCGGCTCCATTGCCACATAAGCTGCTCTCGCTTTACCAGTTAGGAGAGGTAACAAATGCAACACCCAGTCTTGCCTTGGCCATCTGCATGCATGAGCAATACGTTCAAAAGTTGTTAAATAGTGTTCTATGTCCTCCTCATGGGTCCAAGGAAGCATTCTCTGAGTCTGTAAACATGATATTGCCGGTCCTTGTGCCTCGGTTAGATTCTCACCTCCTGAAGCAAAGTCATCGTCTTGTAAGGGTAGTCGCCTTGAATGAATGGTTGAAGGCCGATGCACCGCCCGTATCTGCTGACGTAGTTGCAGGTCCTGACACCCCTGCCAGTGACTGTCGTTGTTGGTCTTGATGAACTTCAGACTGCAGCTGTGAAAACTGATGGTGCAGCACCTGTCATTTATGCACTTGGCGCTGCGCCTCTCTTTCCAAGCGCTCTTCTCTTTGATGTTGCTTTTGTAAAAATGTTTGCATCATATCCGTAAGTTGGTCAGCTGAACTCCCAGCTACAACTTAACGTTGGTCTGGAACCGTGCATGTTAACACGGACTCATCTGGAACATTAGACTTGTCTCTTGCCTTTGCTGCATCTTGCTTCTTTGGTGGCATTTTTGTTCCTGCCACTCCTCTTGAAAAAAAAAAGGTTTGTTGCACAACTAAACATGCAGCCTCCCCATGTACTAGCCTCCTATTGGCCTGGAGGTACCGCTGCCACAATGTGTCATGTAGAGAATTGCCAAGAGGCCTGGGAGAAGTTAGGAAGGCTCAGTACAAGGGAGTGATTTTCCAAATGGCAGTTGTGATTTATTTCTGAAGCTGCATTGTACAAGGAGCAATCCTCAAAGTGCAAAAAGAACACACACACGAAAAAAAAGAAACACTTATGGAATCATACATACACTGGTGCTTCAAACAAAAGCAATAATGCTGAGAGCAGCCAAACTGGCACTAAACAATGCCTAGTGGTACATCCATCAAACTGGACAGCATGTCTCACCTCAAACACGTTCAAATGTTTGTACATTCTGGATATGCGCACTACCCGAACCCACCACCAAAACATTAGATCAAACAGGCAAGATCTAACATGTGCTATAAAGTGTAAACTCACACAATAAAGAAATAATTTAAAGCAAACAATGACTCTCTATTATCTTTCAACACTAACACATTGCACCTTTGATGTTGGTACTGTCCCTCCTCATATACATTGCCAACACACAATATACAATAAATTATTAACACACCAAGTAAATTCAGAATGAATTTTTTGAATTTATTTTATTTGATCAGGGACAATGCACAGAAAAAACATTAGTCTAAAAAAGAAGAGATGTCATGTGCCAGGTTATAGCAAAAAATGCTAATTTCCACCCGCAGTCCCTGGACATGTAGATGTTATAGGCCCTACGTACAAAAGTTCATAAAACATATACAGAACAATACATAAAATCATTACTTTACTCACATCATAAAAACACACTCCACTTCAGGAATCTATCACTCACTCACTCACTCACTTACTCACTCACTCAGAATTTACATCGCCCATATCACAGTCAATTCAGTGCATACAGGTTTGCTTTAATAATAACCACTGTTTGGACAGGCGTGTAAATGTACTATAGTTTGTGCATGAAATAATCTCATTTGGAAGAATATTCCAAAGGTTCGCTGCTTTATAAAAGAATGATTGTTGACCATATGTGTTTCTACGTTTTGGAACACTGCACTCTCCTCTGACTGTCGACCGTGTGGCTCTAGAAATTCTCTCCGAATTTAATGTGACAAAATTTCTCAAGGGGGGAGCAGCAATGTTGTGGATAATTTTAAATAAAGCAGAAATTTGATTATATTTAATGAGGTTTTCAAAACTCAAAATGTTATATTTACTTTGTACTTTACAGTGATGGCACTGGCGAGGCTTTTTATCATGGATTTTTATGGCCCTTTTATATAATGATTCAAGTAATTTTAACGATGTTTTACATGCCTGAGACCAACTAGACATGCAATACAGAAGATGTGGGACAATCATAGTGTTGAGGTATATATTTGAGGCTTCCGTAGTTAATGAATTTCTAATATGTTTATAGTTCATCAAATTAAATTTCAATTTATTACTAAGATTTTTTATGTGACTTTTAAAACCAAGGTTCGAATCGAGTATTAGACCTAAATATTTTGTTTCATTTACATTTTTAATTGTTTGTCCATTTACTTGAATTTCTTGAGTTACTTGTAATTTTCGTTTATTTGAAAAAAACATTGAGACCGTTTTATCAACGTTTAAGGTCAGACAAAACGTATGTAACCATTGTGCAACTTTTTGCATCTCTTTTGATAATTTGTCAGCAACCTCCAGCTCATTTTCCCCAGAAGTGAAGATAACCGTATCATCAGCGTACATGATTATATCAACGTCCGAACACACTGTAGGGAGGTCATTTATATAGATGCTAAAAAGCAAGGGTCCCAAAATAGACCCTTGCGGCACTCCCATCGAAGTGGCTCTGAACACAGATTGGATGTTATTCACTTGCACACACTGATGTCGGTCGCTCAAATAAGATCTTATCCAATTTTGGGTGTGCTCAGAGAGACTGTATTGATTTAATTTACTGTAAAGTATCTGGTGATTGACAGTATCAAAAGCTTTACGCAGATCAAGGAAGACTGCTCCCACCACCCTTCCCCGATCCACATATGCCCTGATAGTTTCCAGGAAGTAACAACAGGCAGAGTCTGTTGAGTATTTCCGTCTGAAACCAAATTGCATTGGATTTAAAAGAGCTTGTGATTCAAAGTGGGTAGTAAGTTGCTCTGCCACTGTCTTCTCGAGCACTTTTGACGCAGCTGGGAGGATACTTATTGGACGATAATTGTTCATGTCTTGTTTGTTCCCAGACTTAAATATTGGAGTGACAATCGCAGGTTTTAAGGCTGCTGGAAAAATACCCTCACTAATCGATTGATTGATCATTATTGTTAACAGATCAGAGAAGATGTCCTTATATTGTTTAAGAAATGAAGTATCAAGTCCATAAATATCTTTTGCTTTGCTGTTGTTTAGCACAGTAATAATTTTTTCAACTTTAGTTTTAGTTATTGAGCTAAGATTAAAACCAGATTTGTCACTGATTGTGAGAAGGGGGTGAGCAATGTGAAAATTCTGAGCCATTTTTTGGACATTGTTTAAAAAATAATCATTAAAATTTGTTGCTATTGCAAAAGAGTCATCAATAATTTTTCCCTCTATATTTAGACAAATATTCTCACATTTTGACTTTTCCTTTCCAATCAGTTTATCAATAGTTTTCCATATTAATCTACTATTACCTTGTGCATTTCTAATGATTTCAAGAAAAAAACTGGCTTTGGCCTTTCTAAGCTCAGCTGTAACTTTATTTCTTTGATTTGTAAAGGCGAATCGATCTGTTGTTAGTCCTGATTTGAGAAATTTTTTTAGCGCCATATCTCGCTTTTTCATCATATCCTCAATAATTTTGTTAAACCATGGCAAATTTCGTTTTGCACGTCGCTTTCTTTTATTCTTTTTTGTATATTTGATTAAAATGTCATTTACAGCCAACATAAGATCATGACAGCCCTGTTCACAAGATTTTTTCTCCAGGATGTCTGCCCACTTTGTTTGTATTAAATCTTTTTCCACCAGTTGTAAATCTTTCTTTGGAATGAATGTGATATACATTTTACTATTCGTTTGATTTTCATTCTTGCACCTTGTTTTTATCAATTTTCTAGCTACTAGAGTTAAATTGTGATCAGACATGCCTGTAATTAAATTATAAGTTTTAATTATTCTCTCGGGTTTATTTGTCAATATTAAATCTATTAAAGTTTGAGAGGATCTTGTTATAAGAGTTGGTTTACTTAATAGTTGTGTCATTTGAAGGTGTATACGTCTATACAAGGTGTATCCCGACACTTTCACTATAGAAGAGGGAGTATTAGGAGTTAACCAAGTTTCCGTTAAGCACAGATAATCCAGATTTGAATCTGTCAACAAATGTTGAATTTGCTCAGTCTTCGAAACGATGCTGCGGATGTTTAAGTGTCCTCCGAAAATACCCTTCGGCTTTGTTTTCGGGTTCCAAAGTACGCTCGCATGATTCACAGTCTGAAACAGTTTCATTTGCTGCTGTTTAAGTAAGGCGTTTGTCAGGGGGTTACCTCGCTTTCCCACGCTAGAGTCTTGGATATGGGTCAGCGACGCCGGCGATTGCACCACATGAGCGGAAACAGCTGATTTTAGAATGTTCACACGATCTTGATGATCCATAGGCCCGGGGTTTAGATGAATATCCCCACATAGAAGCAGAACCATGCAGAGAAAGACAGAATATCCTCGAGTCCGACTCGCTGGTACCGTCGGTCTGGAGCAGCGCCGCTCGCACAGCGCGCTACGAGCACACGCTCTTCTATCATTTAAAACGTTTGAGTATATGGTGTATTGGCACCATGAAGCAAGTGGCATTGGCACGGCCAAGTCTGCGAACGCCGTGGCCTGCAACAAAGTATGGCGTTCGAGTTCACAAGTTCCCCACAGCTGAGTCAGTAGGAGAAACATCACACATAGAATTACCCAGAGATTCAATGAGTTTTCCGTTCCACTGTATTTGATGCGTGAGTTCCAAGATGCATAAATTCCCTTAACAAAAAAATGATCTCGCGGTCTCCCAGTTTGTTTTGGGAAGGGTGCAGCAGCACCTGTCGAGCGACTGCCTTCCTCCGCCATTTTTCCTCATACAGTCTACACTATCATCAATGCTTAAAAATAGCATTAGACTGGCACTCTAGTGATGATGTAAGAGACCTAGCCCATCATCACAGTGTGTGTGTATAAAATATATAAATGTATACATTTTACTAGGGCTGTGATGGTGGTAAAGTGGTAAAAATCTGCTACCATCACAGCCCTAGTAAAATGTATATATTTATTTTTTTATACAGCTTAAAGACCCTGGGGTCAAATGGACCGAAAAGAACAATGATGCTTAAAAATGTTTACCGGGTCTCCCTATTAAATGAGTCAAAGACATTACATTAACATTACAGTAGACAAGACTGTAAATCTAATGCAAGAAAAGTAAATTGTGTATTTGCAGATGTTCTCTCAGCTTTTAACAATATACCAAAAATAAATAATTTTTACTTTTATTTCAGAGTTCATTGAAGAAAAAGAGGAAAATGAAGAATCAAGTGAAGTTGAGGAGAAAAATAATGTCAAAACTGGTGGAAAACCTTTGAGTTGCTGTCAAACCAAACAGACAGATTTAAAGAAAAAAGGATTTAAGAAATCTTTAACCTGCAATCAGTGTGGAAAGAGGTTCACATATGAATCAAATCTTAATCGTCACATGAGAGTTCATACTGGAGAGAAACCACTCACCTGTGACCAACGTGGGAACAGTTTCACACAATCATCAAACCTTAAGGATCACATGAACATCCACACTGTAGAGAAGCAGCATGTATGTGATCAATGCGGTAAAATGTTTTTATGGGCTTCACTTCTGAAAAAACACTTAAAAGTTCATGCAAAGGAGAAGCCACATTCATGTCATTTGTGTGGTAAGAGTTTTTTGCATCTACAAAGTTTAAAAGAACATCAGAAAATACATACTATTGTGAGAGAGTACGTGTGCTTTGGGTGTGAAAAGACTTTTAGTTCAGCAAGCAGATTAAAACGGCATGAGAGGATTCACACTGGAGAGAAACCTTACAAGTGTTCACACTGTGACAAGAGTTTCAATGTCTCATCAAGTCTGAAAAACCATGAGAGGATTCACACTGGAGAGAAACCTTTTAAGTGTTCACATTGTGACAAGAAATTCACTTTGTCACCACATTTGAAAATACATGAGAGGATCCACACTGGAGAGAAACCTTTTAAGTGTTCACATTGTGACAAGAAATTCACTTTGTCAACACATTTGAAAATACATGAGAGGATCCACACTGGAGAGAAACCTTATAAGTGTTCACACTGTGACAAGGGATTCAGTGTGTCATCAAATCTGAAAACACATGAGAGATTTCATACTGGAGAGAAACCTTACAAGTGTTCACACTGTGACAAGGGATTCTATGTTTCATCAAGTCTGAAAACGCATGAGAGGATTCACACTGGAGAGAAACCTTACAAGTGTTCACACTGTGACAACAGATTCAGAGTTTATTCAAGTCTGAAAACACATGAGATGATTCACACTGGAGAGAAACCTTACATGTGTTCACACTGTGACAAGAGATTCAGTCAGTCAAGAGATATGAAAATACATGAGAGGATTCACACTGGAGAGAAACCTTTTAAGTGTTCACACTGTGACAAGAGATTCAGCCGGTCAAGAGATATGAAAATACATGAGAGGATTCACACTGGAGAGAAACCTTTTAAGTGTTCACACTGTGACAAGCGATTCAGTCAGTTAGCAAATCTGAAAACACATGAGAAAATGCACACTGGAGAGAAACCTTATAAGTGTTCACACTGTGACAAGAGATTCAGTCAGTCAAGAGATCTGAAAAATCATGAGAGCATCCACACTGGAGAGAAACCTTATAAGTGTTCACACTGTGACAAGAGATTCAGTCAGACAACAGATCTGAAAAACCATAAGAGGATTCACACTGGAGAGAAACCTTTTAAGTGTTCACATTGTGACAAGAGATTCAGTTGGTCAACACATTTGAAAAGACATGAGAGGATCCACACTGGAGAGAAACCTTATAAGTGTTCACACTGTGACAAGAGATTCAGTGTGTCATCGAGTCTGAAAAAACATGAGAGGATCCACACTGGAGAGAAACCTTATAAGTGTTCACACTGTGACGAGAAATTCAGTCTTTCAGCAAGTCTGAAAAAACATGAGTGGATTCACACTGGAGAGAAACCTTACAAGTGTTCTCACTGTGACAAGAGATTCAGTGTGTCATCAATTCTGAAAACACATGAGGTGATCCACACTGGAGAGAAACCTTACAAGTGTTCTCACTGTGACAAGAGATTCAGTGTGTCATCAAATCTGAAAACACATGAGAGGATTCACACTGGAGAGAAACCTTATAAGTGTTCACACTGTGACAAGAGATTCAGTCAATCATCATATCTGAAAACACATGAGAGGATTCACACTGGAGAGAAACCTTACAAGTGTTCACACTGTGACAAGAGATTCAGTGTGTCATCAAGTCTGATAAAACATGAGAGGATTCACACCGGAGAGAAACCTTACAAGTGTTCACACTGTTTCAGGAAATTCAGTCTTTCAGAAAGTCTGAAAAAACATGAGAGGATTCACACTGGAGAGAAACCTTACAAGTGTTCACAATGTGACAGGAGATTCAGTCGTTCAGTAAGTCGTAAAACACACGAGGTGATCCACACTGGAAAGAAACCTTACAAGTGTTCACACTGTGACAAGAGATTCATTCAGACAAGAGATCTGAAAACACATGAAAGGATCCACACTGGAGAGAAACCTTACAAGTGTTCACACTGTGACAAGAGATTCACTAATATATCAAATCTGAAAACACACGAGAAGATCCACACTGGAGAGAAACCTTACAAGTGTTCACACTGTGACAAGAGATTCACTAATATATGAAGTCTGAAAACACGAGAAGATCCACACTGGAGAGAAACCTTTTAAGTGTTCACACTGTGACAAGCGATTCAGTCAGTTAGCAAATCTGAAAACACATGAGAAAATGCACACTGGAGAGAAACCACATCACCGCAACATACCTGGGAATCGTTTCATTGAGTCATCTGTTCTACACAAAAACCAACCACAGTAAGGCCCCGAACACACAGAGACGCATTTAGTTGTATGTGTAAATATTTTGTATGGTATATGTGGATATGTGGATAAATCTGAAAATGACACCTTTGTGTTTTTCTGTACTGCCAATTCATATGTTTTGTAAAACAATGATGTCATCACCCCACATCTCGACCATAGTCAGACACCGCTACGTCATTTAACACCAACAACAATGGAGGACTACATGTTTGTGCTCATGCTACAGAAGCTACTGAGTCTGTGAGCTTGACTAAACTTACTAGTGGAGCAGCACGATATTGGAAAAAAAACTCACATCGTGATCATTTTTCTCAGCGAGGTATATCGCGATATGGACAAAAAAAATTCACCAGATGACTTGTACAGCTCTATTTGGATTAAAAAAATAAAAATCAATGATTGGGGTGATTTTGTAGGTGAATAAATCAAATTACAAACATAGATGAATATAATATAAAAATGATACAAATGAAATAAAGTGCTTTATATTCTTCAGGTAAGTCGAACTGTTACTGTCTGTTACAGTTAAGTCTAATACGTTACTGCTGCGTTACATTGCTGACAGAATGCAGTGTTTATAATCTAGAGATTGTAAAGAGGATGTAGCACACGCACTGTCAAGTCAAGTGCCAGTGGATTACAGACCTGCTCCCGCGAGATCTAACGCAGCAGAGAGCGGCACGGGACATGACTTGTGTGTGTGCGCAAGATAGTGGAAAATAAAATGATTCATGGTACTCCGCAAAGTAGAAATATCGAAACAAAAAATCTAAAACAAGTAAATTGTTATTCATCTATTGCACAAGAGCAAAATGAATATAAACCATTAACAGGTGCAAGCTATGCAGAGCTTCTATTTAGGCTATAACAGGGATTGGTTTGTTGCATGATGAGACTGATGTGAGATACTGATCCAAAAGCACACCTTTTGAAAGTTTAATTTCTTCCTTTAATAAAGAAAGTTTGTCATTATTGTTGCTGTTTTCATTTAAAATAAATAAAACATTGAACCACAAATTAAGCATTTGTTTTAAAAGGGGGTAAATACCTTATTTCCTTTGGTTCGAATATCCATCTTATTCGTTATTATTAATAAAAGTAAGCTCTTTAAATGCCTGAATCGGAAATTTTACCATGGTACTATTTTATTGCTTATGTGTTTTAATTACTAGTCTAATAATAAACCACAAACTACTATAGTTTTAAAGAAAGGGAAAATCCAAAGTCTTTTACTTTTTGTTTTGTTTTACAATGAAAGAATTTGTCATCCCATTGTTTTAGCCTGTTTCGTTATTAATAATAGGCTAATAATGAGCCACAAACTAAGCATTCTTTTGAAGTAAGGGGAAAATGTAGATTCATTATGCATATTTTTATTGTATGATGACAGAGATTTGTGAGATGTCTGAGCTGAGATGTATTTTAGAGATTATGAATGCAGAGCTTTTTGCTGGCATTCCACCAAACCATAAAAACTATGCACACAGCAGCCGCTTGCTTTAGTTAAGAATAACTGATGAAATCCCTGCATACACGCTCCTAATAAATGTTTTTATTACAGCATCAACATTCACAGAACAATTTCATTGGGAAAAAAAGTAATGTACAGTAGGTAGACAACCAAAATGGGTAATACCGTCGTGCATTCCACTGCCACAGGACCGCGGCATTAACTGCAAGTGAAACAACAATAACATTATAATATAACATTGTAACATCCCTCCTGCACCTGAACGAACAAATACAAATTGCAGTTTGAACAAACAAAAAGATATGCAAGAGCCCAATTCAGTACTCGCGGTGTTCAGGGCTCACGCAGAGAAAGGCGTCTCAAAACACTTGAACATCGAATTAGTTTTTTTTTCTCTTGTGCCGACAAATACATACAAAATATGTCAAAATATCCACCTTGGAAATTATGCTAGAAAAAACTCAGTTATTTCTTAAGTGTAAGTAAACAGGTGAGGAAAAAAATGGGATGTGTATTATATTGGATGCGTTCATCGTCTCTTAAAGTGACCGCGCCTAATTTAGCTACTGGCTGCTGTAATGTTAATCCAAGAAAATGAAAATCACTCACTGCTCTTGACTGAATTACTTTGAATAATTTTTGGTTTGACTGTTAAAACTACAGACACCAGATATAATTTTTTATATATATAGCAAAACTGTAATAATGTGAGAAATGTTGAAGGTGTCTGAATAAATGTAGGTTTGCTTGTATATTTCATTTTTACATTGAATACTGTGAAGCAGTGCTATTTTACATTTAATTATTTGGTTTCTGTACCTTGACACCTACAAACTTGAAAAAAAAACTTGTGAAACAGGAGTAATGTTGTTTGCACCTTGTGCAATGTGGAATTAGTTTACAGCTTTTTCAAGCACTTTGTGATGCATTTTGGAAACAGTAGATGAGACCCTTTTCTAATGCACCATCTTGCTTGATAAACCCCTTCTCAAAGACTTACTGTTTGTCAATTTTATTTGGGTAACACATATTCTGAATGCCTTCGGGAGAATTCGAATAAGCCATTTTAATCTAGATTAATTTCAAGATCACAGTGAGATTAATCTAGATTAAAAAAAATTATCTATGCCCACCACTAAAATATATATATATACAGTATTGTTCAAAATAATAGCAGTACAATGTGACTAACCAGAATAATCAAGGTTTTTAGTATATTTTTTATTGCTACGTGGCAAACAAGTTACCAGTAGGTTCAGTAGATTGTCAGAAAACAAACAAGACCCAGCATTCATGATATGCACGCTCTTAAGGCTGTGCAATTGGGCAATTAGTTGAAAGGGGTGTGTTCAAAAAAATAGCAGTGTCTACCTTTGACTGTACAAACTCAAAACTATTTTGTACAAACATTATTTTTTTTCTGGGATTTAGCAATCCTGTGAATCACTAAACTAATATTTAGTTGTATGACCACAGTTTTTTAAAACTGCTTTATGGCAAGCCAAATTAACTTTTATTCATTCGCAGGATATGTATTCTTGATATCAACAATTCAATTTTTACTAGTAATAATGTTAATTCTTGATATCAACAATTACATTTCCACTAGTAACAATTAGAATTTTTGATATCAACAATTCAATTTCCACTAGTAACAATGTTAATTTTTGATATCAGGAATTAGATTTCAACTAGTAACAATTCCTATTTTTGATATCAACAATTCAATTTCCACTAGTAACAATGTTAATTCTTGATATCAGGAATTGTATTTTCACTAGTTAAATGTCACCATAGGCTTCCATTCAAATTGAATTGTTGATATCAAGAATTGCTTTCTTACTAGTTGAAATTCCGATCTCACATATCAGAAATACAATTCTTACTAGTAAAGACCTTTATTTTTGATATCAGTAATCACATGGTTACTAGTAAAGACGTCTATTCTTGATATCAACAATTGAATTGTTGATATCAACAATTGAATTGTTGATATCAACAATTTAATTGTCACTAGTAGAGTTGTTCCGATTCCGATACTAGTATCGGAAATATCTCCGATACCACAACAAATTCTGGCATCGGCATCGGCGAGTACATGAACCCATATACCGATCCGATACCATTTTCTTAAAAAATACCTAGTTATGACCGCAAGCTTTGCCTAACTGCTGCACGGTTCTTCTTCGCTGCTCAAAATGCATTGAAAACACAGGAAGTTGTGCTGTGTTGCCACAAGCAACCCCTGTTTAGAGTAGCGAAGAAGAAATGAAAACGCGTTAGCAGCCCTGATCTATATATGACTGGATCACTCATCACATTCTAAACTGCCAAAAGACAGTGAAGCCGCTTCTATATTATAGATCAGTGGTTAGCAGTATGTCTCTGTAGTACCGGTAGTTACAGACTCTCAAGTATATTCAGTACCGGCAGCTGCGTTCAGTCGCTTCCGTGTAAGTCAAAGCGCAGGGCTCCAGACAGTAGCCGAATATATACTAGTGTCTGTGAATATTAAACTGCAAAATACTATTTAAATATTACTCCCGCAAAATCTACATCTCTGTGGGTGACTGGCACAGATGCGCGAGAGCTCGCTGTTTTGTAGTCTCTGCTGTGTGTCATGAGGACACGAACGCATAAACCGTCACTTCATGAGAATTTACCGTTTCATTTGAGAATACTGTCATATCATAAACACAGACACTCAAAGATCTTCATGGCAGCCCATTAAAATAAATGTTTGGTTTACATGAGTAAATTGACAATATATAAAGCTACTGTTGTAGCCTACAGTAATAATAATACGTCTCTATAATAATAATAATTATGCCTAGATGGTTGCTTGTTTTTTACTTGTTTTGTTGTAAAGAGATTATCTGATTAATAGATCTTTTTTTATATTCCTAGACTTATTTGTTGCAGTTTTTTATACAGTTATATTGTAAAACTTAAATACCTTTTTTAGTTTGCGGTGTTAGATTTTTGGCTGCATTTGAAGTTCTTTTTTGCATATGAAAATAAATAATACTGTCAAATTCATGTTAGATAATAAAAATACTGTAATAAATACAGTAGTTCACCATGTATTTGTTCATGTTTTATTGAGGGATCTGTCTGAAGCACACCATAAAAAGAATTCTAGCAATTTACACAGGGCTAGTAGTATATACAGCTGTATATACAGATACACACCCAGGTATCGGATCAGTACTCGGTATCGGCCGATACCCTGAGCCCAGGTATCGGAATCGGTATCGGGAAGAGAAAAAGGGTATCGGAACATCTCTAGTCACTAGTGCCAATGTTCATTTCTGATATCATGAATGTAATTGTTACTAGTAAGAAAGCCATTTTAGATATCAGAAATTACCCTCCCAATTGTTGATATCAGAAATACATTTTCAGATATCAGAAATGAACAGTGTCACTAGTAACAATTACATTTTTGATATCAAGAATTAACATTTCAACTAGTAACAACTAAATTGTTGATATCAAGAATTCACATTTTTACTAGTAAAAATGTCATTGTTGATATCAAAAATTATATTTTTACTAGTAAGAAATACAAAGCTGATATGTGAATTTAGAATTGTAACTAGTAACAAATGCATTTTGATATCTGTAATAGTTTTGGCGCCGTTTTAACATTTAAACATGTGAATTGTTGATATCAACAATTTAATTCTTGATAACAACAATTTAATTGTTGATATTAATAATTGAATTTTTGATATCAACAATTACATTTCCACTAGTAACAACACGTATTCTTGATATCAACAATGACATCATCACTCGCAGAAAAAAGTTTATCATATCAACAATGAAATTACAACTAGTAATACACTTAATTCTTGATATCAGTAACTTAATTCTTACATGTTAAAATTGCATTTTTCACTAGTAAAAATTGTAATTTAAGATATCATTAATTCCTTTTTGGATATGTGCATATCAATGAACCGAGTCCAACCCTTTATGAATGTTTATGTCGGATAGAGGACAAGGTAAAGAGTCCAACAGAGAATGGGCACATTCGATTGCCCTCTCATGAAAATAATACGCTCCTGTAGGCTATTTTTTATAATTATTTTGTTTTTATTTTGGCACAGGTTATGTAACCCCGCCTACCAACGTGTGGTAGTGTTAAAGAATAATATACAGAGACACTAGGTTTGTTGTGTGTTCTGTGGTGCAGATGGTAAAGCATGAAGCAATTGATTTTTTGACGTGACGGACCCGGTTTGATTCCGCCTTCTGCCGATCTGTTTCTTCACCCTTTTCACGTCCCCATCACATCGAAAGGCATATATTTTCAATAAAACTCAACGAAATTATCGAAAACTGGAAAATAACGTGGATATTGTGTAATGCTAGGGCTAGTTGAAGGGGCGGTGTCGATTTAATCATTTGTGAATAAAAATTGTAATTTACACTCAATATGTTATTATTGTAGCCTATACTGTTTTATAATGTAGCCTACTACAATAATGAGGTGCACATATTGGCCACTACTTGCACTATGTAGCACAAACAGCATCAAACTACTATTACTGTAAGAAATACTCATATTATTAAATAGGGTAAATACAATCTATTGCTAATAAAATATGCTATTTTCACTAAGTGTAAATATAATTCACTGTATTCAAATAGCCCCTGCCAAAATCAAATTCTAAACTATCAGCCAATTTCAAGTGGAAGATGAAGGCTATGATATTACGTTTAGATAGATTACCACGAGAGGGAGCCAGATAATTAGGATTTATTTATTGAAAATAAATGCAATAAATGTGTATAAGTTAACCGTAGTGTAGCGACAGTAGTTTAACATTATTAGTGTCATAGAAATATGTTTAATGCTTGTAGATCATTTACCCCAATAAAACAATCTTGATTAAATATACAGTATCTCACAGAAGTACACACCCCTCACATTTTTGTAAATATTTTATTGTACGTTTTCATGTGACAACACTGAAGAAATGACACTTTGCTACAATATAAAGTAGTGAGTGTACAGCTTGTATAACAGTGTAAATTTATTTATCATTCATGTAGCCAACGATATTCCAAATAATAATAATAATAAAGTCCAGTAAAATGTTTGTATGATGCATTATTACCTGTTATATTTTTGCTTTTGGTTGTATTTTTTTTTTATTTGATGTAGGCTATTAGAAGAAAGTGTAATAAAACCAAAAAGAAAACCCTGAACAAAGGACATGAAGTTATTTTTAAAACTAAATGAATGCCTTGTTCATTTTTCCTTTTAATTATCCGAAGGACTTGGTGGCCAAAAAAAAGAAACAGCATCAATTTACAAAAATGAATCCAGCGGTTATATAATTTTCAAGTTTCAAAACAACACAAATAAATAAAGGAGGAGCCGTTTCTGCATGTGGAAGTTCTTCTGCCATCTTTGGCCAATGCTGACGCTAGAACGAGGGGTGTTGGAAAATCGCATTAATATTCATGATCTCCTTTATTTTTGATGTCAGTAATCACGTGGTTACTAGTACAGACGTCGATTCTTGATATCAACAATTTAATTCTTGATATCAACAATTTAATTGTCACTAGTAACAATGTAAATTCTTGATATCAACATTTCGATTTTCACTAGTTAAAATGTTGATTCTTGATATCAGGAATTAGATTTCTACTAGTAACAATTGCTATTTTTGATATCAACAATTCAATTTCCACTAGTAACAATGTTAATTCTTGATATCAATAATTCAATTTTCACTAGTAACAATGTACATTTTTCATATCAGGAGTTATATTTCTACTAGTTACAATTGCTATTTTTGATATCAACAATTCAATTTCCACTAGTAACAATTTTAATTCTTGATATCAGGAATTGTATTTTCACTATTTAAATGTCACCATAGGCTTCCATTCAAATGTAATTGTTGATATCAAGAATTGCTTTCTTACTAGTTGAAATTCCGACTTCACATATCAGAAATACAATTCTTACTAGTAAAGACCTTTATTTTTGATATCAGTAATCACACGGTTACTAGTACCAACGTCGATTCATGATATCAACAATTGAATTGTTGATATCAACAATTTAATTCTTGATATCAACAATTACATTTTCACTAGTAACGACACGTATTCTTGATATCACAAATGACGTCATCAGAAATGCAGAAATGCGTTTATCATATCAAAAATGAAATTACAACTAGTAATACACTTAATTATTGATATCTTTAACTTAATTGTTACATGTTAAAATTGCATTATCACTTGTATAAATTGATATTTTAGATATCATGAATTCCTTTTTGGATATGTGCATAATTTAATGACGACTGCTTATAAATATTCAAATAAGAGCGTGACGTTTTTACGTGCTGCAGAACTGGGATGAACTGTGAATAAAATGGCAGAGGAGGTTTTGAGGCAAATTGAAAGGCAATGTTATGCCATTGAAAGAGCGTACCACAATGGCTTTTGTGGTCAACAACATCTACATGCCATAGAGGCTGTAGAAGATTTTTATTAGTAAGATTTTAATCAATCCAGAATAATCAATGTGAATCTAGCCATTTTTGTTGCTAGTTGTTTTTCCATTATAATCCTATAGGTAATGGAGAGAAAGGAATATGGTTACGTGCAGGAATGTACAGGGCTAATGAATAACATATGGTTAGACATACATTAAGGAGCTCCCCTCCTTAGGGACTTAGGTAAAGTGTAATCTAAAGGAAAAGTTTTACCATGTGGAACCGCCCTGTATAGGGTATATCATGAGATGCAACCTAGCATTCGAGAGAACTTCTTGCAACAAGCTCTCGACTTTGTTTTGCTTAAAATAAAGTCTTTTCTTCTGAGAGAAAAATCCCTGACTGAGTTTGATCCTTGGGAGAACCGGCAAAATACACCACAGATTTGGCACCCCAGATGGGACTGGAAAGGAGCAGAGTGGACGACTGCTCTTGAGCTGACTGATGAGCAACACACACACCGTGGTGGCCACCATAGAATAAGGTAAGCATTTTTGCTTATATAATTAGTGTGTGTTGTTGACTGGTCAGCTCTGAGTGGTAAGGACACTTAAAATCTGCTCTTCCAAATTTAGAAAAATAATATGATATCTAAATTGAAAAAGGGGTTTTACTCCAGAAGAAATAACTGCATGCACATATTTGGGTTATTAATGGGAAGGCCTTGAAAGGCAACCTCGATTTAAGACAAATATGGTGTAGGCAGAAAGACATGGCATGCTGTGGTCTGTGTTTATTGGATAGCTGTGCCAGGTAGGACAGTGATAAACGGATAAGCAGATTAGTTAAGGAATCGCGAGGAAAAGTCCCATGGATACCGCTTTGAGAATGTATAAGTGAAATTCTCGAAGGACTGAATAGATGGGCCCTTAAGGATGCTCTAGGTAGAGCGAGCTCTAGGAAGAGCTGTGTTTTGTTGTGTGAATGTATCTGTGTCCGGACTGAATGAATGTGTAAACAAAGAAATTCCGTGTTGGGTGGGTAAAAGTTGCGCACCATTCTTGGACCGTCACTTCAGGGTGGCTGGGTGGAGTTGGACGCAGCTAGTATCCACTTGAGAGGGATGAATGTATGATGAGCCTTGATAATAAAAGGACAATTAATGACTGATTATCCCTTAGATAAAGGGAAAAAGTATGCAAGAATAAGCACTCTGGCTCAATAAAGAGTGCAGAAAGTGTGAATGGGTTTAGGAAAATAGCATCAATAAAGTTTGAACCAAGATCTATAATAGATTTTTGCATTTAGGATGTCTGTGTGAAAGGGGAGAAAATTTTCTGAGCCCAGTGTAGTGGGAGTGAGAACAAAGGAGGACGTTTCCACAGTAAAGTTGTATTACATGGGGGGAGCAAGAGGTGCTCTCCCCTCCTGGACCATCACTTGGGAGTGATCAGGTTACAGAGACTGGTGTTGAGAAAGGAATGCAGGAGCCCTAAAACAATAAAGTCAACTGTATGAAGGTTGTTTTAGAGAAAAATAAATACAAAAGTTCCAAGAAATGGACTAATATAGAAATGGCAGATATGGTGGAATATAGAAATAATAATAAATTAATTAAAATAAGATATGCATTTATTATTGAACAACTTTTATTAATAGATAAATTTAAAAGATGCACGTGCTTAAAACTTTTTTTAATACGTGAAGACATCTAGAATTTGTTTCTTGTTATCCCTGGGACAGTATGAAAGTTAATCCATTACAGAGTTTCAGAGATTGGGCTTGTGTAAATGTAAAAATAAAAGAAATAACTTGTGCAATGTGGAATGAAAGCAAGATTGGGTGACCAAGTTAATAGACATTTTGATTCAAAAGCTATAGGCATTTTACAATAGGAAGGGAACTAGTTGCTTAGAGAATTAAATTTAATTATTTTATTTACAACAATATGAATTATTTTATGTTGGTTAGGAAACATTAATTCACAAATACCAGATTATTCTGAATCATGTATGCAAATATCGAAGAAAAAATATGATTGAAGTCTTTATTTTACCATATGCATGTCATGCTGATATAAAAAAAAGGTTTATTTTATTTTATTGCAGTATACTTAGATAATAAAGGTAGCTGATTTCTGCATTTTGCAAAGAAGAAAAAATGCTTGCCATTTTCCTGCAATGAAGAACTTGCTTTACTAACAAAGAATAAGAGAACTGCTGTTTTCAACCAGATGATTTAGTTTTTATTAAGGGACCACTGAAAGAAGAGGTTGAAAAGAGAAAATTAGAAAAGAGCTGATTGCTCAGAAACAATTTGTTCAGAAGTTACATAGGTACATTTGATTAATGCAGTCTCTGAGTGTTCAAATTTCAGATGACTTCTGGAACAGTGCCTTGACAAAGGAAAGCAATGAAATGGAGTCTGTCGAGGAATGGCAAAGCAGCAAACACAGCTGCAGAGAGAAGAAGAGGGAGGGGCCGATGGATGTTCCCCTCCCCTCTTGAAAGAGAAGAACACACTTCAGCAAGGAGAAGACTGAATTAAAGCAGGAAAAGGTGAATCTTTCACTTGAGACTTTTCCTGAGGTTGAAAAGAACATTATGAAATGCAAAACTCTGACAGAAAGCAACCAGAAGCCAGACTGAGAAGAAGCAGAGAAACAACGGAGACCGTACACCACAACATCAGGTCTTTGAGTGCCATCACAGACTGATGACCCAGTACAACAGCCCAGGCTGATGATCTGACCAGAAAGACTTCCATCCCTTCAGTGCACAGGTCCTGCATATTCAATGAACACTATAGAGACTGCTTCAAATGTTAATTATTTTATTTCATTATTTTATTTATTATGTTTTAATCTTGATTATTCACTGGTCTCACAGCACTTCCTTAAATTCTGTGTTTTAACTAACTTTCTCAATCTGCTTTTCAATAGGTACCAGTCCAGCCTCATGTCTTAAAGAAAAAATAATATTGTGACAGACAGAAGTGAGTACTTGACTCACCAATCAGATAAACATGGAGCTGGATTTGGCATAGTAAGACAGCTTCATTAAACAACTAGGGGAAAATGCACAACTAAATACTTGACAACAATGATGAGCTCTTTGGGAAAGAAGAGAATAAATAAATAAAATGAAAAAGGGTATCTTGATGAACAATAGAAAAATATATATTGTTGAGAAAATAGAAATATTGGTCACTCCATTTTGTTTTAAGGTAATTTTCTAAGGTAAAACTGAATAAAATAATGAATAAAAGATTATTCCAAAGATCCAAAATCATGAAATCACATATACTGTCATCACTGGGGATAACAAAATGGAAATGTAGATGGTCATGGATCCAAGATTTACAGAGATCTCCAATCCTCTTCTCAGAGTCGCTCATGAGCAATAACAAAAAAGTATTTGACTAAACTTTAAATTAGACAAACACATGACATTTGAGAAATGATAATTGGCTCTCTCAAATGCCCAATGCCTAGGCCTAATATTCTAAACAAAAACAAAAACAAAAACAAACAAAAAAAAAAAAAAAAAAAAAAAAAAGGGGGGGGGGGGGAGTGAAAGTGTGTGAAAAAGTATGAATGATGGTGTTGTATGGCATGAAAGGAAGTGTCTGACGAGACACTGAGGCAATTCAATCAATTTGCCCAAACAGCTGTATACAAATTTGAATGTGGGCCCACAGGGCAAATTTATGCCCAGACAAATAATGACCATGGATGTATTTGGTTAAGCTTCCTGGTCAGTACCTAGGTCCTTGTTGTGGCAGAAAGAAAAACAGTGCCACACATGCGCAGCGTATAACATGGGAAGGCAGAGCAAAGCAAGCTTGCTCTGTCCACCCCACATCTAACTTTCTTTTCAGCATATCATGATGGAGCTGATTGTGTCAAAAGGATGAAATATTATCTTTCTGACTGTTAAAATAAATGCAGTGGATTGAGTGTTTTCCAGGGCAAAAGGCCTATGCTACTGAGCAACATAGGCCTAGATAAATTATCCAGTGATATAGTGGAACTCAGTTTACAAAATAAAAAGATAACTAAATAAGCAAATTGTTGAGAATAAAATTAAAAGGAATTAAAAAATAGTAAAGACAGCACTGAAATTGTGAAAACTCAAAAAGGGGCCAAGACAGCCCTCAACCCACATTACATTTCCACAGGTCACACCAAGAAGGACGACTGGCAAGATGAACAAATTAGCATGCTTGATAACACTAACAAAAAATTCTTAAGTTTTCCATTTACAGGTGACAGCAGTTCTAGTAAGGCCAAGGAATGCTTCGCCCCATCAAAGAGAACCAGTGAGGGTGCAGAAATGATCTCAAGAGAGCCTTGCATTAATCAGCAAAATGGTTACAGAGTAACACCTGAGTTCACATCTCTAACCTTAAAATACCCCAACCAGCTTCAACCACTACACACAGCATGAAGTGAGGGATGAAGGGCGTGCTAGTAACGACCCACCCTTGCCAACGAGGGAAAGACCATTGCAACGACTCGCAAAGAGTCTCCCTGGTGAAGATGGAATGAGAGAATGATGGGACTGCTACTGCGATCAAAATACTTGGGAGCAGATATGAGCCAACAAATAGAAAAGAAAAGGTGGAAAGAGAATTTTAAGTAATGGTAGATGAAGAATTTGAAGGTTATGAGAAGGGAAATATGGATGTAGGAAGATTTGAAGGGAAAATAGAGCAATTGGATGCAACAAATAGAATGAAAGGAGCAAAATAGAAAAGCTCAAGATTTGTGAATTGAAGAAGGAAAAGTATGTGTTATGTTTGGGGAAAATGCTGTATTTATAGAAGGGAGCATTTAATGAAGAACTGATCAAATTGAAAAGGCTAAGAATGGTAGATAAAGAAAATGTTGGAAAAGATAATAAAATGTAAGACTGGTTTAATTTACAGTTAGGAGCATGTGGAGCATAGTTTATAACTAAATTGGGAAAGTTTTTAGGAATGGCATTAATGACAGGATATTTACTATTTTACTGTATACTTCCTATATTGAGGTCACTAGTCAAAGCCACAGTTAAGCAAATTAAATTCAAAGATATCAAAATAATGGGAAATTTATACATAAGGTATCTAAGATGAAGATCAACTCTTATAATCTTGTGATATTCAATGTGTGATGTGATTTGTATTTGTATGTGTATGTATTTTTATGCCTTTTATACAAAACTGTGAGAACCAGGCATATGCTGAACCAATTGCACATTCATGTTTTTAACAATGTTTACTATTAAAAGAGGGGTTAGGGAGACTGGATCTTTTACTCACTCCTTGTCAAAGTAGGAGAGAGATGTTTGGTCCAGTAGTCCCTCAGAGTGGAATTTCATAATCTAGTCACTGGTGATAATACAATGTGACTTATTTAGTCACTAGGTAGTGTAACTAATATGACTGGATTATGGAGTAGCACTCTGGATAAAAATAATCAAATGTGAGACTTATTAAGTCTCAAAGGGGAGAATATGTAGAAGATTTTTATTAGTAAGATTTTAATCAATCCAGAATAATCAATGTGAATCTAGCCATTTTTGTTGCTAGTTGTTTTTCCATTATAATCCTATAGGTAATGGAGAGAAAGGAATATGGTTACGTGCAGGAATGTACAGGGCTAATGAATAACATATGGTTAGACATACATTAAGGAGCTCCCCTCCTTAGGGACTTAGGTAAAGTGTAATCTAAAGGAAAAGTTTTACCATGTGGAACCGCCCTGTATAGGGTATATCATGAGATGCAACCTAGCATTCGAGAGAACTTCTTGCAACAAGCTCTCGACTTTGTTTTGCTTAAAATAAAGTCTTTTCTTCTGAGAGAAAAATCCCTGACTGAGTTTGATCCTTGGGAGAACCGGCAAAATACACCACAAGGCATGTCTCAGAAATCTTTCAAGAGTTGCCAGGCTGTCAAGAACAGAGACAGCTAATGAACTTAAAGACTCGCTCATCGACCTAAAGAGGAATTTGCTGGCGCAAACTGTAGATCAAGACCAGGCCTACTCTGCTGGGCGTGTATACTCAGGTGAGTAAAAGTTTTGTTCTCTCTAGTTATTAAAATGTGCATTCTGTTAATTGATAACATTTACATGGAGCACTAACCCTAAACCGCTAAGTCGCACGTTATGCGTTTTATTCACAGAGAAAGAAAATGCCTTATTAATGGACCAAGACGGCGATAAAGACGAATATATATATATATATATATATATATATATATATATATATATATATATATATATATATATATATATATATATATATATATCGCCCATTGCTTTTAAATCCATTATGGTGTTTTCAGTATTTATTTATTTATTAAGCTGATCTCTGAGCACTTTTACATTTTTGTGTATACCGGTAACTAGTGTTGCAAAAGGGCGGAAAAGTTCCATTAACTTTCCATTGGAGTTTTTGGAAATATCTCCAGTTGGAAACGAAATGGGAATTAAAATGAATTAATTGGATTATTTATTTAAATAGTATCGTACATAAACATAGATAAAAACATTTTGTTTGGTTATAAGCTGACATGCATGGAAAAAATCTTTCATTTTTTACTTTAATGATATGGAGGATGCACAGTGTGTGCAGGGCGTGTGGACTCACACAACTTTTTTACAACTACAATGAAGTGCACTTACATGCTAACTTACAAATTTCCAGTTTCACTCATTGCTAATCCATTCATTGACAGCAGTGTCTGTTAATTGTTGTTCAACTGTTCTTTGTTTCCTTATGTGCTCTAGGTATATGTGGAAGACCTTCCATTAATGTTTCAAAGCAGCAAATAGAGTTTCTAATGAAACAAGGACACACCGTTAAGCAGATGGCCAAGATTCTTGGTTGCTTGACTTCATTTATTTATAGGAAAACCAAACTGTTCGGAATTCCTATACGAAAACTGCAAACACAAATGACCGAGGAAGAACTTACACAGCATGTGAGAAGACTTCACAGTCTCTATCCCAACACAGGAAGTGAGGTGAGTCAGGCAAAGGAAAGTCTCATTCATTATTCTGCATCCATTCTGTCAAAATAATGTGTATTTCTTAGATCATGAGAGGACTGCTACTTGCAGAAGGGCTGTTTGTCCAGCGACGTAGGGTCTGAGAAGCTCTTACCCAAATCGATCCAACTGCAGCTGCACGCAGATGGAGTAGTGCCATCGCCAGGAGAGTCTACCATGTTCCTCATCCAAACAGTTTATGGCACATAGACGGAAATATGCATTTGATTAGGTAATACACTATTCATCGCCACCACAATAGAGTGCGGGAACTATGAAGTCAGAACCAGGAATTGTAATTTGCCACGGGTTCCTTCAAGAATTTCCGGTGGGGTTTTATAATTTTTCAATTTATGAACGAATAAAGCCTATGGTAAACATAACTTGACAATATACAGTTACGTTTTGTTCTACAATGTAAACTGCACACACTCGCAGTCCAAATTAGAGCCCTGCGCGGGACTGTTTTCTTCATCCCGCTCCCGCCGAATTTCTGACCATTACCGCCCGCTCCCGCAATGTATGTTACACTCCCGCCCGCTCCCACAATATGTCCCAGATAGCAAATGACATGTGGCCCAGTTCTGGCCCACATCTCCCATATTCTTCTGGCCCACATACCGCGCGGAATGACGGCGATGACTCAACCTGAGTCTGGCTGACATATGTCAGCCACAACTGAACCAGATCTGGGCCACATCTCAGAAATGGTGTGGGTGACATCTGGGCCTGATCTGGCCCAGTTTTGTCTGACAGAAGTCAGCCACAACCGTACCAGATCCATGCCACATCTCACAAATGGCATGGGCGACACCTGGCCCAGATGTTAACCACGCCATTTCTGAGATGTGGCCCAGATCCGTCCCAGTTGTGGCTGACTTCTGGGTTAGATACCCTTTCTAGACACAAAAGAATATGTAATTAATCCAGAATAAAGAAAACACTCATGTAGTCTAAACTGCTTTATTAAAATATAAAAATTAGACAAATAAATATACATACATGAATACAACTGCATGTATAGATATAAAACAAATTCATTTACATTATTACAAAATAAAAAAATACAGATAAATATAAATATAGTTAAATACACATTAACATTACATTTACATTTAGCAGACACTTTTATCCAAAGCAACTTACAAATGAGGACAATGGAGGCAATCAAAATCAACAAAAGAGCAATGATATACAGGTGCTGGTCATATAATTAGAATATCATCAAAAAGTTGATTTATTTCACTAATTCCATTCAAAAAGTGAAACTTGTATAATATTTATTCATTACACACAGACTGATACATTTCAAATGTTTATTTCTTTTAATTTTGATGTTTATAACTGACAGCTAAGGAAAATCCCAAATTCAGATGCAGCAGAGAGGAGTGAGTATGAGAAACATTCAGATACACAGGCTGATTCAGTCTTCTGAATTGGGAGTAGCGACATGTATTATAAACTTCTTTCAAATTAGAATCTGTTGGGGAGATAAAATGTGCAAGATAACGTATATGTACTAATAAAAACATAAGAAAAAATTTATCTTTTACTCTCCAGTACTGAAAGCAGAACTGATAAGGGAGCCCTTGATACTGTGACACAGCTCTTTCAAATTGACATTACCTTTTTTGCAGTGGCGGTAGTTTGTATGTCCATCTATAGTTGCCATCATCTAAGGTCTTTTGAGTACTGGTATCATCTGAAGTCCTCACAAGTCCTGCAAGTCCTGTGCTGTGCAGTTTCTAATAACCCTGAGATGGACATTTGCAGAAACAGGAAGGCAAAGGGAGAAAGATTAGCATAGCTGCTGTTCATATCATTTCAGGCAATGTGCACTTTTTACTATTTCATCAATGGAGTACATTGAGTACTAGTTTTAATCTAGTAGTTTTAAACTGAAATAATTTTTCTAGATCCCTTAATAAACATATAATTTTTTGTCTGTTTTTGGGGAACAGACACAGTCTCTATAGAATGGACTACATATGCCAGAGTAACATTTAATACATTTTAATAAAATTTAACTGGGAGGAACATCATAACTGTAATTTACACAACCATTTAAGAGCTTGGGGTCTGTAAGATATTTTATGCCTTTATAAAAAATCTCTTAGGCTCACCACGGCTCCATTTATTGAATCAAATTACAGTAAAATAGTAACACTGTGACTATTACAATTCAAAACAACTATTTTCTATGTGAATATTGTTAAAATGTCATTTATTCCTTTGATCAAAGCTGAATTTTCAGCATCATTACTCCAGTCTTCAGTGACACATCTTCAGAAATCATTCTAATATGATGATTTACTGCACATTTCTGATTATGATCAATGTTAAAATACAGACGTGCTGAATTTTTTTTGTTGGATTCGTTGTTACATAGAATCCAAACATTTGAATGTTAGTGTTACATGCATCAAATTGTTCAAAATCATCTGTTTCAAATAGTGTTCCTGTAGCTCAACTGGTAGAGCACTGTGTTAGCAAGCAAGCGCAAGGTTGGGGGTTCGATTCCCTGGGAACACATGATATGTAAAAACTGATAGCCTGAATGCACTGTAAGTCGCTTTGGATAAAAGCGTCTGCTAAATGCATAAATAAATGCAGGTCTTTTGAACTTTGTATTCATCTGTGAATCCTGAAAAATAAAATGCATCACGGTTTCCACAAAAAAAATGAAGCAGCACAACTGTTTCAACGCTGATAATAAGTTTGAATACTTAATACTGGAGGAATGATGCTGAAAATACAGCTGCACATCACAGGAATAAATTAGTTTATAATGTATTCACATAGAAAACAGCTATTTTAAATTGTAATAATATTTCACAATATTACTCTTTTTACATATTTCAATCAAATAATTACTACAGAGGTGAGCAGAAGATAATTATTACAAATTGTATCAACTTCAAGCTTTTGAACACTAGTGTACTGTATATTTGAGGTTTGACTTACTGTACTAGTCTTGTGGTCAATAGCATCTTGGAGATGTTGTCTTACAGTAGGTTCACTCCGACTCTGCTGGATGCAGCAGGCCATCAGCACTGAAGAATCTAGGAACAAAACAAGCAATTTGACACAGAGCCAACAATATTTAGTCTGCAGTTCCAGGTTTATTATTTTGTCACTCTTGAAATCGGAGAACAGTTTTATGTTTACCATAAAAGATCAAAACAACTTTAGTTTTCTGCCAATTATCGCGCTCCTTGATAACGTGACGTCATCGATAAACAGTAAAGTGTAAATGTTAAGATTAAATAAATTAAGCAATTTCCAATCATCCATTGAAAGATTACCAACAAAACAGTCAAAAGCTATCATCTACAGATGAAGATTTGATTAAAAGCCTAAACTTTCATAAATAAGAGAACAATAGAGTTATCATACCTGACGATACGTCGTCTGAAAACGGTAGAAATGCTAACGGACTTTTTCGAAGACAATAAACCATTCCTATAAAGTTAATAAACAACAGAAGCGAGTCAAATACAAATAAGAGAAGTGTCAACAACAGTTATAAGTAATATTTGTGTGATTTTATGGACTTAACTCACCTGAAAACAGTGAAATCAGCGAGAAACCGGGTGTTTCCTCGTGACATTTGCAGGGTTGCACTCCGTTTCCATGGCAACTCCATCTGGTCCGCGCGCACGCCCATGAAAGGACGTCACGAATTAAAAGTCACACGCTTACGTTACATAAATAAACATATGAATAAACATATGACCCTTATTTTTTTCTGTAAGAGGGGGCGCGGCTATTTGTAAATGTAATGTGTCTGGCGTTCGGTGTCATTCCAGCTATATTGGCTGTACAAACAGCTTGTTTTGCTGTTTACTGTTGCAAACTGCTGTATCTTACCATGTTATTATGTATTGTCTTAATTATGAACGTACTGGTTTGTAGTGCAAACAGTTTTACCGTTTACTGCACTTTGTTCTTCTTGTTATTTCCCTATAACCATGACCATAAGTCTCACACATTCACATACAATTGCTTGGTGGATAGAATTAGATCACTACATAATTCAAAATGTCATTCAATGATGATATTGCTAATTTAAAATTCATTTTGTAGTTCTATAGCTCAGTGCAAAATGCCAGGCCTGCACATAATAGTGGGACAAAGTGGCACTTATATAGTTTAAGATTTTGTATTGTTGCTTTTACGAACACTCATATATGTATGTATGTGTGTATATATATATATATATATATATATATATATGTGTGTGTGTGTGTGTGTGTGTGTGTGTGTGTGTGTGTGTGTGCGTGTGTGTGTTTTTGCTACCTCTTGGGGACATGGATGTGTTTTTTTACCTTCCATGTGGGGACACGATGACCAACTGGGGACAAAATCTGTGTCCCCATAAGGATGCCCATTGGAACTGATAGGAAATAGCATGCTAATATAGCCTGTGCAAATTTCTTAGCTCCTTACTTGTGACCCCAGAAGGTGGTTTTACCAGTGTTGGAGTGTGAGGGTGTGTGTTCGGATTTGCCCCCTGAGCCGGGTCTTGGTACTGCAGTGTGCATATTTAATAAATCTCCGCCTCATATTTACATGTATGGCGGGAAACTAAGAAGACGTGTTTCCCCCTATGGCTCGGTCCTGGTACAGCATTGTGCATAATAAATAATTGCCAGATATTACATATCAATAAATGCTACATATCTGGACACAAGGAAGTTATCTCAAGTTAACTGCTCAGCTTTTGATGGATATCAACCATGTATTCTAGTAAATTAATAAAGTATGATGAATATAGACTATCGTACGCTTCGACTATAAAAATTAATATAATTTTCAGAAACTTTGTATGTTATAGCCTAGTAGGATGTTTAGATCTTGTTCTACAAGGAGCCATAAAATATCAAATTGTTTTACCAAAACGTTGAAAAACAAACACCTGCTAAACATAGTCAATTACTAGTCATGAAATCAGAAACCCATGTTGTAATTCATGTTATGTTAGTATCATGTTAGTAGATCGCGTTGCTGATAGCTTTAGGCTAGCTAACAAGATAGCACACGTGATTACAGTAGGTACAGCCTGTCCACGCAACGCAGTAACCCCACCCATTTGTATAGCGCCCAATACAAAGTAATGATAAAGCTATGAAACAACGTATATTATGTAATTATTGTTATCCTACCTTAGACATGTTGTCAGTGAAGATAATGTCCAAACTATCGTTTGATGTCAACAGGGACGGACTGACAATCTGTGCGTTCTGGAAAAGTCCAGAACGGCCGTCCGTTTAAACTTACGGAAAAAAGGCACAGTATAAACATATAAACTACCGGTATTTATTTACTTCAGATCACCGTTCGCGGGGCCGGTATACGTCACCATGGTAAACGCGGCGCGACTCAAGTTATTTTGCTTAGAATTATGGGTAGTGTAGTATTTCTCCAGAAGATCGCAAATAACAAGGTTGATGTTTATACTTTGTGGCTTTTATGGGAGCAGAAACTTTCGTTTCTCAGCCTCGTAGCTCATGGTCAATCTAACTTGGATGGTTTAGGGGTCTCCAAACTTTTTTAGCTACTTTTTAAAAATGAAAGTGGCCGAGAGCTATATGCAAAAATTAAATCTATAAAAAAAAAAAAACTAACATAAATAATGTCTCATAACTCTCATATTAACAACTATGCCAACTGTTTTAGACCTAAACGAGTTATTGTAAGCCTATATGTCACCTTTAATTGACATATAAAAAAATTATTATACTGTAAAAACACATAATTATTGTTGATTTTATAGTACATCATAACTGTATTTTCATGATTATAGTGACCAAAATGAGCATTGTTATCACATAATCCTGTTCAAAAAGTACTAATACTACACAATAAAATCAATTCACCAAGTTTTATATCGAAAACCAGCAAATAACAAATAAACTTACCATCAATATGCACTTTTTGTTTGCATAAACATTAAAATAGTATCATTAAAATGATGGCCAAATTTGAATGAAGTGTCTTACAACATGTTATCTACTAACATGTAAAAGTTCAAATAAAGTTTTGACAAAAACGTTTTTATAAAAAGATAAACCTCGCATATTTCAGTCTTTAAATCATTCTTATAAAAAGAATGATTCAAAAAAGACAAAATACTGACATTTACAATACACAATAGCTTATCTTTTATTATTAATAGTACAGTTTTTTTTTCATTCGCTTTGGTACTATTTCCACAAATAAGGTGTACATTTTCAAAACTCTTAGTACAAAAATCCAAACTGATCACACTTGTAACACAGCTAGTCATTCTTTCAAAACCGGATCTCATGCTTTCATTCAGTTGCACATGTTTTCATTCCATATAATCATTGTTTCAAACACAAGATTATTGTAATATGTAATGAGAACATTTGGTTTAATCACTGAAACACAACAGTATGATCTTCTTTCAGTTTAGTACTTTTAACATTCAGTTCATCCAACAGCAAACAATGCAAGATACTGGTTTCAAATCGGCCTTAGAAGTGCTGAAATTAATATGCTACAGTACTATAAAAGACAGATTACACAGTTTTCACATTAGGCAATACACTTTTATATGCCAATATATTTAGTACATTACCCAACATTTACATAATCTATAATTTCCAAAATATCCATCCAATGTGTAATCAAGTGAAGGATCAATGAAGACATCCTCTACAATAATTTGGGCAAATTAGTTTTTATTTTTCTGATATAATTGTAACATAGGTATATTTTCTATAATGAAATTTAACTAAAGGAGAAGAAAACATAACATTTAGTGCACACATTACATTAATTTGGATCACGCCTGTCTTGAGCATTTGGCCATAGATTCTCATCCACATCACAATGAATGTTATCATTGTTCAAGCACCTTGGAAAAAGCCTTTTGGCGTGCATGCTTGACATTGGTCTACACTGATGTCATCACATGCATCATCCATGGCCTGAATGAGGCTAGCACGCTCAAGGGGTTGGTGATCATAGACCTTCCACCTCCATGCTGAAAAACATTCCTCAATAGGGTTGAGGAAGGGAGAATATGGAGGCAGGTAGAGGGTCATGAATCAGGGATGGGCCTGAAACCATGCTTGAACTACCTCTGCGTGGTGGAACCTGACATTGTCCAACACAGTTACATAGGTGACCCCTTTATACCTTGACAGGCTGGTTCAATTTCATTGAGGAACTCAATAAGATGTGCAGCATTATAGGAGCCAAGTAATGGCCTACGTCCTACAACACCGTCTTCAGAGATAGCTGCGCACATGGAGATGTTTCCTCCAGGTTGTCCAGGCACTTGGACATAATTTATATGTTCATACAAACACGCATTTTTATTTCTGTAGTTCTCAAAATCCATATACTGTATATTCCTGACAAACCAATTTAAAATCTATAGGTTTACCAAACGGTTCAGTGATTAACCATTAAGATCAGTAAGAGATTTATGAAAGGTGGTTACTGTGAATGAAACATTTATTAAGATGAAACACTTATTTTGTGTAGTGAAAAGGATACTTTGTGGTTTTGTGTATTGTACTAAAACAATCGAAAATATGCTGACATGTTTGAAAAAAGTGCACTTTTGATGATCTGTCGTGATATTAGTAATATGAGTTGTGAAAATGTACACCTTGCTTGTGAAAATAGTACCAAAGTGAATAAAAAAAAACTGTAAAATTCGGTCCGATTTTCCCGTGGCGTCTGTCGTTGCTATGTTGCTACGTTGCTAGAAGTTTTAATAGCCTAGCTAATGGATTTCCACTACCGATAAACGTTTGCTGTAGCTCTGCTAGAAGATTTATTTACGGAGAAGAAAAAAACACCTGTGGTTTGGGTGCACCCCCATCCTTCATATTGACTCGTTGCACCTGGAAAAAATGAGTGGGTCGCTTAAATATTTTGAACTTGAGCGCAAAAGACGCCATATGTGAATGGCCCTTGGCGAGCTACCTCCAATCAGGCCACGAGCAACGTGTTGGAGACCACTTTAGACATTATGTCTGAAAATAAATATCCTAGGGAGAAAATGAATGGGATTTTCCTGTTCTGTTGGGGGCCCCCTTGGAGGATCCACTGAGAAGCAGCTCAATTTAGCGCAGAATTCTCTATTTCTCTTAAAAACCCACAGATGACTATGTGATTCAAGTTTGATATTCTCAACATATTGACGTAAAAAAACAGGCGAAACATTGTTCCAAGAACAAACCAGTCAGAAGACATTTCACTCCACAACTTATGAATTAACTGTAGTAAAACAAACATTTTTTGGCAGAAATGTATCTGTATAAGTTCATATTGAAAATGCTGTTATATTATATAGTCATGTAGGCCTATATTACATTTACATTACATTTATTCATTTAGCAGACGCTTTTATCCAAAGTGACTTACAGATGAAGACAGTGGAAGCAATCAAAACAACAAAAAGAGCAATGATATATAAGTGCTATAACAAGTCTCAGTTAGGTTAATACAGTACACGTAGGATGGGTTTTTAACTAATATAATAAATAAAAAGAAAACAGATAGAATAAAAAAAATGAAAGAATAGAGCAAGCTAGTTAGAGGTCTTTACACATACACACACACATACATATACAATTGCATAATAAATGAAAAGAAAATAGAATACAAAAAGATCAGAAAGGTAGTTAGATTTTTTAAAGAATAGAATTAGAATAATGAGTGTTAAAGTTCGAGGGTCAAATAAAGATGGAAGAGATGGGTTTTAAGCCGATTCTTGAAGATGGCTAAGGACTCAGCTGCTCGGATTGAGTTGGGGAGTTCATTCCACCAGGAGGGAACATTTAACTTAAAAGTCCGTAAAAGTGACTTTGTGCTTCTTTGGGATGAACAATCAAGCGACGTTCACTTGCAGAACACAAGCTTCTAGAGGAACATAAGTCTGAAGTAACGAATTTAGGTAAATGGGTGCAGAGCCAGTGGTAGTTTTGTAGGCAAACATCAATGCCTTGAATTTTATGCGAGCAGCTATTGGAAGCCAGTGCAAATTGATAAACAGATGTGTGACGTGTATTCTTTTTGGCTCATTAAAATTAATCTTGCTGCCACGTTCTGGAAGAATTGTAAAGGTTTGATAGAATTGGCTGGAAGACCTGCCAAGAGAGCATTGCAATAGTCCAGTCTGGACAGAACAAGAGCTTGAACAAGGAGTTGTGCAGCATGTTCCCAAAGAAAGGGCTTGATCTTCTTGATGTTGAATAAAGCAAATCTGCAGGATCGGACAGTTTTAGCAATGTGGTCTGAGAAAGTCAGCTGATCATCAATCATAACTCCAAGGCTTCTAGCTGTTTTTGAAGGAGTTATGGTTGATGTGCCTAACTTAATGGTGAAATTGTGATGAAAGGATGGGTTTGCTGGAATCACAAGCAGTTCTGTCTTGGCAAGGTTGAGTTGAAGGTGATGATCCATCATCCAGGAAGAAATGTCTGTTAGACAAGCTGAGATGTGAATAGCTACCGTCGGATCATCAGGATGGAATAAGAGGAAGAGCTGAGTGTCATCAGCAGTGGTATTGTCAAGCACGAGTCAAGACCAAGTCCACAAACATCAAGTCCAAGTCCGAGTCCGAGTCCAAAAGGGGCCAAGCTGGACTCAAGTCCGAGCTCCCAAAGGCCGAGTCCGAGTCCAGAAAGTAATAAAAAAAAAAGGCTATATAGGCTATGTATTAAATGTAATGCAGTATGCTAATGTTTTAAGAAGTTATGACAGTTTATTTATTTATTTTTGCATTTATATTTATACTAAATGTTTGGGCTACTGTTTTTGATAAATGCATACATAATAGGTTTGTAGAAAATCAACAACAACAAAAAAAATCTATAAATATTTTCATAATTTTTCAGGAATTGTTGATTTCTTTTTCAACACTTGTAAGTCTGAACCAGAATATCAAGATATTTTATTATTTTGTAAAAAAGCACCACCATGTTATATGTATAATAAAATTTGAGTATGACAAACACAAATCCCTTCTATTATTTTATCCCTTGAGGTAGCCCTCGCACACAAAAAGGTTGGTTGGAGGATGGAGACCCCTGGTATATAACTATGTTTTATAATTATATGTTTGTGTAATTTGGGGTTTCTGCCTGCAGTGACACTTTTGTGTGTGAGGCCCATCCATCCTCCCCTCAATACGCTGCAGTCGTCCTGTCCCTTTTGCAGAAAAGCATCCATAAAGAATGATGTTTCCACCTCCATGCTTCACAGTTAGGATGGTGTTCTTGAGGTTGCACTCATCCTTAGTCTTCCTCCAAACACAACAAGTAGAGTTTAGACCAAAAAGCTCTATTTTCATCTCATCAGACCACATGACCTTCTCCCATGAATGAGTATGTGGACAAGTGTCTTTTATACAGGTAACAGTTCAAACCGGTGCAGTTAATAAAAAGTGGAGAAAAGGAGGGCTTCCTGTGAGAGCTGGAATTCTTACTGGTTGATAGGTGATCAAATGCTTATTGTCATAAACAATAAACTGCAAAAATATATTTTTAATATATATATTGTTATTTAAGATTCTGTCATTAGAGTAGAAGAGTATACCTAAGATAAAAATGACAGGCTCTTACGTGGTTTGTAAGTGGGAACCTGCACAATCCCCAGTGTATCAAATGCTTTTCCTCCTCACTGTAGATAACTGAGGGAACACTTATTTTAAAAGTGCCATGTTGACACTGTTTTGGAGTTGCAACTCTGAGTTCAAATGACTGCAAACAATCCCATATTATACTTCATCTGGTGCCCACTCTAAAGCAAAAACTATATTCTTTCCAGTTATTAATTTAAAATAACTTTCATATTATCTGTAATCGAATGTGTTCCATCCTACAGTTCCTCCTTTAAAACCCCTTGCCTCACACTTGAATTGCCAGGCAGGAGTTTATTTTACTAACGTGATTGTTTCTTTAATCAACATGACAAAATAATTTTGTCTTTTTATTTATAATACAGAGCTTAACTGTAGAGACCTACATTTCGGTTGGATAAAGGAGGGTACATAAATTAACCAATATCAAAAGCGTATGTTGGTGGATTGTTGTGGATTTTTCCATCTTCACACACACACACACTCGAGACCGGTGTATGTCCTGGTTAAGACTATCCGGGTCCCCACATGGTCAACCCCTCCCCCACACCTATACCCGCGCGCGCGTCTGGAGCTAATGATTGCATTCTCTTGACTCACTCACTGGAAGGAGCAGGAGCTGCAAACGCAGCAGCAATCAGCGTGTTCGTTCTCCAGGTAAGCTAAACACTTTTATTTCAAATGTAATTCGGTGTTAACATCATAACTAATGCCACTACCAATATATTATGGAGAATGTTAATAACAAAGCAGGCCTTGCTAGCGATAATTTTAACTTTGCAGTTTTCTGTCGAGTCGGGTTTAGTCCAGTATATGTTAGATAACGTTAGTTTACTAAACGCGCCTATACATGTGCAATGTAAATGGAAACATTTAGCATAACTACCACTACCAAGCTAACCGACTTATTAGCTAGGCACGATTGAAGCTTAATGGCATGCCATACATTTTTTTTTTTTTTTTTTTTTTTTTTTTTTTTGCGATGTGTTGTATAATTTAATCACATTTGATTGATAATCGATAAATGTATGTTTTTTATGATATGCACACTACAGTAGTTAGCTTGTATCGTTAGGAATGGAATACTATGACAATTAGCAAGTTAAATAGAGTATAGGGATTCAGTTTGTCATAGCACTTCCTCACTACAGCGTGGTTAGGTTGTATGGCGGGAGAAAAGCTGCCATCAGGGGTAACTACATTAATTATCCGTAGTAAAACTAATTAGACCATTTTTAAATAACTGAATGTTCATTTAAATTATTTAAACATTATAATGGACCTACTGTATAGGTGTTTTATGTCGTAGAACAACTTCAAACATCTTTAAATGCTTGAAATCATTGATTTTCACTGGTAGTTTAAGAAAACGCTTGACTACAATGTAGGCAACACAATCCCAATTATACCATATAAAGACTATTAATGTGTTATATCTGACAGGCTAAGAACTAACTACTTTGTCATACAATTGGCAATGGGTTATTTACTGCATTTAAACTTATGTCTCTTGCTACTTAGGTTTTCACTCATGGAGAGAAGAACTTGGACCAATCCAGGATGCGGAGTACCATATCCAAGCGGGGATTGATAAACCATGTCTCCAGCGTTTTATCAATAATTTTAAAGGTAAATGTTAAACTCCTTAATATGATTTAGCTGGAATCAGTGAAATGCCTTCAGTGATCAAGTCTCTTGCTCAAGAGCACACTGCACAATGGTGGTTGCTAGTACACAGGGATATTAGAACTGACAATTCAACAGCTTTTAGACATTTGATAAACCATTTTGTCCTTCAGCACAGTGCTTTAAGCACTTTTGCTTCTGTGCCCAGCCTGATTGCAGTAATCTAAGGGTTTGACAGGGATTATTCCCTGTAAAAACAGACCCTTTTTTTTTTTTACCTTTTATTTAACCAGGTAGGCCGATTGAGAACAATATCTCCTTTGCAACGGCGACCTGGGGAGCCGCTGGGATTTGAACCCAGGAAGTCGTACACCCAAAGCATGCACTCTACCACTGAGCTACCAGGGGCCCGTTCTTCATACGTCGCTTATTACATCCGAGATCAAATGACACATCCAAGATGATATCATCGTGCTAATCATGATCCGGCTAATTGGGTTCTTCGAACACACCTGTTGTGTATGATTAGTATCGCTGGATTGAGATTTCTGAGATAATTGCGCGTTCATGTGTTGTCTTAAAAGGGGATATGTATCGATACTCGAAACCATGATCAGCAGTGCAGCGATTGCAAGACGGCAATGTAATGACGTCATATAATTTAAAACGACAACTGACGAAAAACTTGACAAATTTCTGGACTTTTATAAGGAAACAGCCAAGCAAACAAAGCTACATAAATGTTATAATAGATATATAAAACAGATAATTGATACATGTTTTTATTTTATTAGAATTTTTTTCATGATTCCCAGTTATTTAGATTCGCAATTTAAAATAGTTGTTTAGTCTTTACATTTTTATTTCAATGTAGAAATTAACTATTAATTTCATATTTGGACAGATTTGTTACGTGACCGCATTAATGAAAGTTTCTTAAGGGTCAATATCATGTTATCTGCATCTCCTGCGCTCCATCAAGCCACTCGAATAATAGCAGTCATCACTCAAAATAATGCACGACTCTATTATCTGTATAGCATGTGTGTAAGAATAATACTTTGATGACAAATATTTCAGTGAGTAAAACTGGCTGTGTCTATAGCAGGCTGTTATGTACTACACAGCATTTTTATATTATTTTTAAATTTTTTTTTAA